>NW_008396094.1:0-238 GCF_000622305.1 Nannospalax galili
GGAGAAGAATTGTGGTTTCTTCAGGCTGAGAAATCTGGCTTCTTAGAAGGATCATCTAAGACGAGCAGGCCTGGGTTCTAAGGCAATGCTTAATGTCCCTGAGTGTAAAACTCAGATCCCTGCAGGACATGGGACTCAAGGTCCAACACTAATGCCATCTATGGTCGGATGGATGCCATTCTACATCGAGGCAAGGGGACAATGACATAGGACATTAATTGTGTAATTAACTGTACAT
>NW_008396095.1:0-238 GCF_000622305.1 Nannospalax galili
CATTTTGGATTTCTGCCCTATATCCAATTAAAGAATTGATCAGATACATAAGTGATGAAATTACTGAATTCACCTGATTTTCATTTCTTTATATTTGTTTTTATATTATTTTTAAGTAAGTGGTATGTTGCTATGTTCCAAGGTCAATACGCGACTCTTGCCTTTGCCTCCCAGGATTTCAGAGGCAGTATCCAAGAGACTGGATCTCACGCTCTTTGTTTACTTATTTTGGCGGGGG
>NW_008396096.1:0-238 GCF_000622305.1 Nannospalax galili
TATGTATATTGTTTGGTTTAGCACTAGGTTTAGGTTTAGTGTTAGGGTTAGAGTTAGGGCTAGGACTAGGGGTAGGAGTAGTTTAGGTTTATTGCTAAGGCTATTATTAGAGTTAGTGATAAGCCACAGGTTAATATTAGGGTTAGAATTAGTGTTAACTGTAGAGTTTGTTTCAGGATAGGGTTACTGATAGAATTAGGGTTAGGATTTAATGTAGATTAGGGTTAGGGCAAGGATT
>NW_008396097.1:0-238 GCF_000622305.1 Nannospalax galili
GAAGAAATCAAGGCTGAAGAGGACAGGAGAACTGTGATACCAGTATTCAAATATTTGAGTATTTGAAGAATAGTTGTTATTGTTTGCTTTTAAATTTTATTTACTTATTGCTTTATTTTATGTGTATGAATATATTGCCTGCATGGCTGTAAGTGCACGTGTGTCATGCAATTGCCCATAGAGGTCAGAAGAGAGCATCAGATTCCCTGGAACTGGAGTTACAAACAGTTGTTAGCGG
>NW_008396098.1:0-238 GCF_000622305.1 Nannospalax galili
TTCTTTTTCTGTGTGTAGCTATGTTGTATGTATACCCCTTACTTGGAGCCCACTAATGTATGATGGGCTTAGGGAAACCTCAGCTTTCATAACACATTCATGCTCCTGGCCCTTGAGCGCTTGGTCATACTGAAGAATATGTTACATTGTAAGGCTGTAACCAGGGACTGTGTGGAGGCAGGAGGAGCAGTGGGGTTCTGTGCAAGTAGGAACACTCAAGGTAGGGAGGGTGTGCACA
>NW_008396099.1:0-238 GCF_000622305.1 Nannospalax galili
CCAGCTCCTTAGTTCCCTTCATCAGTGTAGAATTTAGTGCTCTGTTTTCTTTCCCCGCTTTTCAACACAATGGGGTTATCCCTGACTTGAGTGCAGACCGGTTGCTGGAGTAAGCCGGAATCTGTGTGGCCTTTGGGCCGTAAGGCTTGTTGGGGCCAACAGTGGTTTCTGCCATGCAAAGAAGGGATGCTTTTAAAATGAACACAGCTCTGACACTGACTCCATATCCTTGACCAGC
>NW_008396100.1:0-238 GCF_000622305.1 Nannospalax galili
TTAAGCCTAATGTCTAGGAAGTATAATCCCTTAAACTCTTAAAGAAATATAATGGTGACTTTACTCTTTGGTTATACTTTCCTTTTGGGTGTATAAGACCATACACTTGGCCCAAATAAATCTATTTTTTCACTTAAGGTCATTTGAGAATCTGTTCCTCGGGGGTCAAATAGGCTTGGGAGGAACACCTAGGTCCTTTCTTTTACCAGTTCCATCTATGTGAAGATAAGTCAAAGGT
>NW_008396101.1:0-238 GCF_000622305.1 Nannospalax galili
CACATTCTGAAATAAGATATCCACACACAAGGATTCACAGTTAGGAGAATAAGGATGTATACTGCATGCATTTCCCTAATTACATATGCAAGTTACTTGACTAACAACTGGCATATTTTTGAATTTTTTAAAAAAGAAATGGCATCCTACAGATACTTGGCTAACATTTTCCTCTCACATTCTACATTTGTTTTCAAATCTTGTATTTTGCCTACAGATCTGTAGGCTGCTACTGCTT
>NW_008396102.1:0-237 GCF_000622305.1 Nannospalax galili
ACACACACACACACACACACACACACACTGCAAATTAATCTAATTTAAATATCTTCAGGCCAAATAAGATCCAACGTATACCAAAAAAACTTTTCAGAAAATTGGTTTAAAAAAGCAAGTAAAATCAGCTTGTAGTCTATAATCACAAGAGGCTGAGGCTAAGTTCCAGGCCAACCTGGGCTACAAAATGAGGCCCTGTCTCAAAATAAAAGCAAAACATGGCTGGGGTGAATAGCT
>NW_008396103.1:0-238 GCF_000622305.1 Nannospalax galili
ACCTTTAATCCTAGCACTCAGAAGGCAGAGACAGAGGCAGGAGGATTTCTCTGAGACTGAGGCCAGCCTGGTCTATATAGCAAGTTCTTTAGATAGGGTCTTGCTCTCTAACCCATGCTGGCCTTGAATTTGTGATCCTCCAGCCTCAGCCCCCAGAGTGCTGGCATCACAGGTGTGCTTTCTTGCCTGGCTTTGTGTTTCTTCCATTTTCCTTTCTTTCTTGGTGGTGCTCGGGATC
>NW_008396104.1:0-238 GCF_000622305.1 Nannospalax galili
ACTGGAATCAAAGGAATGTGCCACCACACCAGGCTCTATATTCTTTCTTAACTTCATTTTTCAAATTCTTCCTTGGCAGCTCACAATATTGTTATATCCTATAGAGGAAAGAAATTTTATTGTTGAAACCTTTATACATAGCAATAGCCTAGACATTTTTCTTTAAATAAAATTATACAGACTCTGATAATACCTACTTGAAATGCAACCAATTTTTTTGATAGTTCTACATTGGAAT
>NW_008396105.1:0-238 GCF_000622305.1 Nannospalax galili
CATTCAAATGAAATTTGCTCAATAAAGAAGTATTTCCACAGACTTTCATTTCTTTACTAGTTTATTTATAGTTTTCTTCCACTATTACTTAAAAATACATCGTCATAGTTTTTATTTTTATTTTTTTGAATCAACCGAAGTTGTTTAGCTGGCCAGCAACTGAACCACTCTGAGGCAATTTAGAGAGTGCCGCATTAAGTGGGAGGGGATGGGAGCTTTTAAAGTTTAAGCCCAAAAG
>NW_008396106.1:0-238 GCF_000622305.1 Nannospalax galili
TTTCCATTTGTAAAATTCAACTGATAATTCATATTGTATGAAGGTATCAGCGATGTATGCAGAGCACCTGGCTCAGTGTCTGTCCTTAATATAACTTGGTCTTTTTCCTCTTTGTTCCTGAGGCTGACTTCTGTTTGTCCTCTTTAGAGTCTTCCCTCTGTCTGTCTTTCCCTCCTCCTTCCCTCCATTTCTTTCCTTTCACATCAACCTCAGTATGGGAATGGCATTTCTGGACAAA
>NW_008396107.1:0-238 GCF_000622305.1 Nannospalax galili
TTGATATCTGCATTTCCTGTACAAAAATATGTTGTGTCTTCAGCAGTAGGACCTTACCATGCATCTTTAGTGGGCAAAAAAAAAAAAAGTAATAGCAATAGCCTATGTTGTTTGAGGGGCATTCCTGACCAGTAACTTGTAGGGAGGTGTCCCACACCGGGTGCTGCTATTTTTGTAATAACCCATGCCTTCTGGGGAAAGCATTGTCCACCTAGGCAGGAAAGCATTGTCCACCATG
>NW_008396108.1:0-238 GCF_000622305.1 Nannospalax galili
GAGGGTGTCATATCCCCTTGGAACTGTAGTAACAGATGGTTGTTAGTCGCCGTGTGGTTAGTGAGAGCCAAACCCAGGTCCTCTGGAAGGGCAATAGATGCTCTCGACCACTGAGCTATCGCTCCAGTCCCCACAAAATCTTTTTAAAGGGGCATATTATAGCCAAGCATCGTGGTGCATGCTGTAATTGCAGCCCTTAGGAGGCTGATGCAGGGGGATGGAGAGTTTGAGGCTAGTC
>NW_008396109.1:0-238 GCF_000622305.1 Nannospalax galili
CTCTTACGTCCAGATTTTCGTGTCACTTCTCCTCTCTTCTGTACAGATGGTAGTGTCACCTGCCCTCTCTAACGTGCAGATGGAGCTGACAACCACCCTTTCTGACGTGGACATGGTTGTGTCACCCACCCTCTCTGAAGTGCCCATGGTCGTGTCACCCGCCTTCTCTGACGTGTACATTTTCGCATCACCCGCCCTCTCTGACGTGCACATGGTTGTGTCACCTGCCCCCTCTGAC
>NW_008396110.1:0-238 GCF_000622305.1 Nannospalax galili
TTACAAGTGGTTATGAGCTGCCTGATGTGGGTACTGGGACTGAACTAAAATCCTCTGCAAAAGCCTTTGAGCCATCTCTCCAGCTTACAAGTATCCAAAGACTTAAGTGAAAATTTCTCACTGTTAATATTCTCCCCAAAGAGTGAATGAGCCTTGGACCACCACTATTTGTTACATTTCAGTAATATGTTGCAAAGAAACCATCGTAGTAACTGCAAAACAGCATTATCCATAAAAG
>NW_008396111.1:0-238 GCF_000622305.1 Nannospalax galili
AGCTGAGGATCATGAACTTCCCTCTCTTAATTGTCTGGAATTCTTCAGCCACTCTCCTCGTGTTTACCCATTTCATTGCATAGCTTGTTCCTCCTCACATTTCATTATTCACTAAAATATCAGCGGAACATTCTTTGATGCCCTGTTCAAAACTGTGATAGAGCCTTCTGTATATGCTCAGAAACTGTTCTGTTTGTGTATATTTTTCAAAAATTGTTTTCCACCTTTGGATTGTTTT
>NW_008396112.1:0-238 GCF_000622305.1 Nannospalax galili
GGCTGGGTGAGCCGCTCCCTGCGCCACGGTGCTGCGAGGATGCGCGCTCGCGACCTGTGGCTGAGGCGGTGCTGGGCACGGAGGCTGGGGCTGAGTTCCCAGAAACCTCCCCAGCCCCGGGACACCTGAGGAGGCGAGTTTGGAGGGGGTCCTGGGAGCACACTTCACAGCTCCCACTGTCAGAACCTGCCCCAGCAAAGGAAAGAAAAGAAAAAATCCCCAGGGATTCTTTGCCCTC
>NW_008396113.1:0-238 GCF_000622305.1 Nannospalax galili
ATCTTCACATCTATAGAAAGCATATGATGTCATTAACCATATGCTTCTTAAAAACAGATTTCTTAAAAAATTCCCTAGACGGAGGTTGGAAAGATGGCTCAGCAGCTAAGAGCACTGGCTGCTCTTCCAAAGGAGCCGAGTTAGGTTCTCGGCACCCACATGACAACTCACAACCACCTGTAAACTCCAGTTCCAGGGGATCCAACACCCTCTTCTGGCCTTTGTGGGCATTGAAATA
>NW_008396114.1:0-238 GCF_000622305.1 Nannospalax galili
AGTTCAAGGCCAGCCTGGTCTACATAGCAAGTTCTAGGCCAGATGGGGCTACAGGGAGACCCTGCCTCTAAACAACATAAAAAGAATGAAGGTTAAAGTACCAAAAATTAAGGACGGCAATGCTCTCTTATTGTTCTAGATCTTAAGTCTATTAGCTCTACATGGATACATAGAATGCCCATATGCCCATTTCTCCTCCTTTTCTTTTTGGTCTTTTTGAGACAGGGTCTCCCTGTAG
>NW_008396115.1:0-238 GCF_000622305.1 Nannospalax galili
AAGACAGCTAGGCTACAGCTCACCCTCCCGGGTGTGTGGCCTGCACCTGGACTCAAAACCCTCCTAGGTCCCGTCTTGACTTCCCTGGCTGCGGACTCCGTGTAGCCACCCTTGGCCCCCACAACAGGGGACTCAGACCCTCTTTTGCAACCAGACAGCATTCCCCAATCCTGGCCACCCGACCCTGGCCATTCTAAAAAACCACACCACCACTGGGGTGTCACTGTGGTACCCCATA
>NW_008396116.1:0-238 GCF_000622305.1 Nannospalax galili
AGCTCTCACATCATCATGCAGGCAGAGGAAGCAAGAGAACAACTGGGGATCTGGCAAGGCTTAAGAACTCTCTAAGCCCATACCCAGTGACATGTTTCCTCCAGGATAGCAACACCTTCTAAAACCTCCCCAAACAGTGCCATCATTTGGAGATAAAATGGCAAAATACTTGAAATCTATAGGGGATATTTTCATTCAAACCACCACATTCCACCCCTGGGCCCCCTAGGCTCATGAC
>NW_008396117.1:0-238 GCF_000622305.1 Nannospalax galili
GGGTTCTCCACACTGCTTTCCATAGTGGTTGCATGAGTTTGCATTCCCACCCGCAGTGAATGAACATTCCTCTTTCTCTACATCCTCTTCAGCATTTGCAGGCTTTTGTTCTCTTGATCTTTGCCAATCTGACTTTAGTAAGATGGAATCTTAAAGTGGTTTTTAGTCTGCCTTTCTCTAATTGCTAAAGGATGTTGAGCACTTTTTAAGGTGCTTCTTAGCCATTTTTATTTCTTTG
>NW_008396118.1:0-238 GCF_000622305.1 Nannospalax galili
TGGTCTAGGGCAGCTGGTGGCTGTCCCACCCAGAGATGCAAAGGCAGATGGAGCAGAAGAGGCCCCAAGGACTCCTCGGGACTGCACTGAGGAGCTGAGTTGGTCTGGCTGCAAAGGATCAGGAAAAGGAAAGGTCATCCCCTGCATCCCAGAGAGAGGCTGGTGGGTGGTGCATGCCCAGGCAAGAAGGGGGAGGTGAGTGTGGGGCCAGGCCCAGAAGCAGTGCTCCTGGGGCCCA
>NW_008396119.1:0-238 GCF_000622305.1 Nannospalax galili
AACATCTGTGTGGCACAGCCCACCCGAGAGATTCCTCTGGTTTGCTCACAAGGCTCTGTAGCATCTTGGGTACAACAGAGCACGTGTAGCCAATCTCCAGGAGAGACAAGTTGGTCAAGAAGAAGTACATGGGGGTGTGGAGGGCTGGATTGGTCCAGATGGCCAGAGTGATGACTGAATTTCCCATCAGGGATGCCAAGAACATGAGGAGGATGAGGGTGAACAGCAGGAAACACTC
>NW_008396120.1:0-238 GCF_000622305.1 Nannospalax galili
AGAAAAGAAAGGAAGTGTTGTCAGTGGTGTTCAACATTCCTGAGGCAGCCTCCCATGGGGGATTGAGACGCTTTGACAAACACAAGCCTAGCTGCAGAGTTAAGAGATTGGCAACCGTCCTTGTGACTTTTAACTGGTTGCTGCATTAGCAGATTTTTATGGTAGTTGTAAAGGTTACTGCCTACATCCAGTCAGGCTGTCGGGGTCCGGAAAGAGGGCAGGGGGCCTTCGGCCAATA
>NW_008396121.1:0-238 GCF_000622305.1 Nannospalax galili
GTGGTAGAATTCTCGCCTGCCACGCGGGAGGCCCGGGTTCGATTCCCGGCCCATGCAGAGTCCAGTCCCCTTTTGGTCCTGCTGCCGGGATACCTCACCAGGAAGGAGCCCAGCGGGACTCCTGCCCGCGCCAGCTATCCCAGGTCCAATCCGAATCCTTCCGGCGCCTGGCCACCTTGCGTGGTGGGCGCACACCGTGCGCCTCTTGGCCCCGCCCGATGCCCGCCACCTCACTCGC
>NW_008396122.1:0-238 GCF_000622305.1 Nannospalax galili
TTCCTAACCACATGTAAATTCCTTATCTCCTCCTTTATTCCAAGTGAGAATACTTGAACCACAGTCTCAATTTACTGTTGGGATTAAGAATCAAGCACGTGTACAGAAACAAAGCCAATTCATCTGTATGAGAGCTGGTTGACATATTAAGAAGTTCCTCAAGTTTTCGATACAAATAATCTAATTTTTTGAAATAAAAATGAAATCTGAGCCTCAGAGCTCACTTGTTTTATTACCT
>NW_008396123.1:0-238 GCF_000622305.1 Nannospalax galili
GTGTGCCATCACAATGTTACAATATGACTTCACAATGTTCCACTGTGCCATGACAATGCTCATTGTGCCATCCCAATGCAACATTGTGTCATTACAATGATCCATTGTGTAGTCTCCATGCTCACTATGCAAACACGGTGCTCATTGTCCCCTCACAAAGCCCCAGTGTGACATCACAATGCTCCAGTGTGACATCACAATGCTCCAATGTGTCACCACAATACTCAATGTGACATCA
>NW_008396124.1:0-238 GCF_000622305.1 Nannospalax galili
TTTCTTTTTTTAATTGTCCATTTGATTTATATGTGCAGCCTCGTTTTTTTTCTTTTCAGTCTTAAAGTTCCTTTTCCTGCCGGAGAAATGACAAACCAATTTTAAATGTTGTATATTGTTTAGTAAGATGTGAGCTATTACTGTGCTTACTCTTCCTTTTATTTTAGAGTCTTCTTACTATATATATACATATATGTAATTTTCATAAGACGTTATTTGTTTTAAATTGATCCCCCTG
>NW_008396125.1:0-238 GCF_000622305.1 Nannospalax galili
ATGCTTCCAGTTTCCTTCCTCAACAGCTACTATACAGGACACCACTTCCAGATGTGTGGCATGCCAGATGACTAACACCTCCCTGAAAAATGACAAATCCTCAGGAAAATATGAGAGAGACTGCCCACAGAGTCCCCTGGGAGGTCGACTTCACTGAGGTAAAGCCAGGATGATTTGGATATAAATATTACTGGGTTTTGTAGATACCTTTTCAGGATGGGTAGAAGCCTTTCCCACC
>NW_008396126.1:0-238 GCF_000622305.1 Nannospalax galili
TGCACATATACACACTCACACAGTAGCGTGAACAGAGATGTATACAGTACGCGATGGCTGGTCACTCCATGTTTTTCAGTAATTTAAAAAATGTCATGGGTAAGCATTGATTTCTCTGAACTACACATTAACTAGGAAGGGTATAACTTGGGGGAATGTGTTTCTTTAAAGTGATGCAGTGTAAATGAAAATTTTCAATTTCAATAACGTATAATTAAGATGTGAGGGGATCTGGACT
>NW_008396127.1:0-238 GCF_000622305.1 Nannospalax galili
CCCCTGCTGGTAGAGATCGAACTTACACTGGATGCTGGAGACATTGCTATGGCGACAGCTGCTACAAACTGCACCTGATTCTGCTCTAGCTGTTACAAGCTATGACATCAGTGACTGACAGCCTGGAGTCTCTCCAAAAACAAAAATGAACTCTCTCGCCAGAAGCTGTGCTCCACAACAAAAGAATATTGGACTTAATAACTGCTGGACATGGGAAGGGTATATGATATTGGGAAAA
>NW_008396128.1:0-237 GCF_000622305.1 Nannospalax galili
ATGATAGATGATAGATGGATAGATAGATAGATAGATAGATAGATAGATAGAAGATAGACAGATAGACAGACACAGTCTACTGACTTCACTTAGGCATACCTTGCTGGACTGGTTGTTGTTGTAGTTCATAGGTTTAAAGGTGGATAGAGCTATTGATTGCTTTTCTGTCTTGGCAACTTGCATAGGTCCTATGAGAGTTAGTCCCCATGGAGAATATTTGCATAAGAGTTCCATTTC
>NW_008396129.1:0-238 GCF_000622305.1 Nannospalax galili
CAGGTGACAAGACCATCTACACCTTAGAAGGGGCAGGAAACATGACCATTTGCACGTCAGTGGGGTCAGGTACACGACCATGTGCATGTCAAAGGGCGCAGGTCACATGACCACGTCCACGTCAGAGGGGCCAGGTAGCATGAACGTCAGCACGTCAGAGGGTCAGGTGTCATGACAATCTGCCAGGCATAGGGGGCAGGTGACACGACCATCTTTATCGCAGAGTAGGCAGGTGACA
>NW_008396130.1:0-238 GCF_000622305.1 Nannospalax galili
AGATAAACCAATTTATTTTTACTCTAAAGGTCATTTGAGGATCTGTTCCTCGGGGGTCACGTGGGCTTTCAAGGAGCCCCTGGCTCCTTTCTTCTACCAGTTCAGCCTATGTGAAGATAAGCCAAAGGTCCTGCTCAACCGTGGCTAGCTTTGCTTGGAAGCATGGAGGAAATGTTTCCTATATGATCCTCCTCTTTGCAGACTGGACACTGGTTCAAGTCCATCTGGTGGGGTGTCC
>NW_008396131.1:0-238 GCF_000622305.1 Nannospalax galili
AAGGTGAATAAAACACATAGGTATCAAGGAGTTGCCACGTATTCTGTAAATTCTGTGAATATGTGAAAATGTTCATGCATATATGCAACTTGGAAAATCATGAAGTTTACGAAGTAGAAGTCTCTTAATATACATAATACATAGCAAAAGGAAAACAAAATCCAAATATCAAATATTTTTAATCCTGAAAAATCTATAATAAAAGTCCAGGACACTGCACAGTCTTGATAATATACTA
>NW_008396132.1:0-238 GCF_000622305.1 Nannospalax galili
TTATCCCTGCTCCATGGACACAGGGTGTCCTGGTGGACTGTTCTCCCCACTCCATGGACACAGGGTGCCCTGGATGGCTGTCATCTCTGCTCCGTGGACATAGGATGTCCTGGTGGACTGTTCTCCCCACTCCATGGACACAGGGTATTCTGGATGACTGTTATCCCTGCTCCATGGACACAGGGTATCCTGGTGGACTGTTCTCCCCATTCCATGGACACAGGGTATCCTGGATGGC
>NW_008396133.1:0-238 GCF_000622305.1 Nannospalax galili
AGAAGGCCTGGCGGCTGCAGGGGCTCACAGGCCTTGTGTGGGCCTGGGGACCATCGTCATCCCTGGCCTCTCCCTCTGCCAAGGCAGAAGTCACAGGGAGGTTCATCACATATATATATGTACATACTTGGAGGGCGTGAACATGCCATGGCACATATGTGGAGGTCAGGGGATGTCTTTAAGGGCTCAAACTCAGGTTGTTGAGCTTGGTGGCAAATGCCTTTACAAGCTGAGTGTT
>NW_008396134.1:0-238 GCF_000622305.1 Nannospalax galili
AGCCCTTGCCCAACCAATAACAGTCACTTCCTTTAGCAAGGCTCCACCTCTTAAGGTTCACAACTTTCCAAAACAGCATCAAATTCGAGGACCAAGTATTCAAGCATATGAACCTATGGGTGACATTTCACATTTAGACCACAAACTCGGAACAGAACACATAATTCTGGGATTGAGCCTACATAGCCCACAGAACAGACGGGCCCAGCTTTCCTGTGCACAGGAGTCCCCTGGACAT
>NW_008396135.1:0-238 GCF_000622305.1 Nannospalax galili
GCATACACATAAAATAAAAATAATAAATAAAATATTTTAAAGATTTCAAAATTTTCGATCATGACCTTTAGGATTTCATCAGAGACTGTTGTAACAACTCCTTTCTCATCTCTAATTTTATTAATTTAACTATTCTCTTTTTGTTAGTTTTGTTAAGGGCCAGTCAATCCTTTCAAAGAACCGACTCTTTGCCTGATTAACTGCTTCATTAATTTCTGCCATACTCTATTTTTTTTTT
>NW_008396136.1:0-238 GCF_000622305.1 Nannospalax galili
TAAAGCTCATAGGTAAAAATAAACATATATGCAAATACAAAATACTTTTATTCTTTTCAAGGGAAGACTAAATAACCTTAAATGCAAATATCAAAGACAAGTGTATCAGAAATAACTATAAGTAAAAAAAATAGCTATGCAAATAGCTATAAAAATAGGAGAAAGTCTGTACATGTTAAATGCAGATGCAAATTATTTTTTTCAAAATATTTTCTTCTCAAAATGTTTTATCTCTTTT
>NW_008396137.1:0-238 GCF_000622305.1 Nannospalax galili
TGATAATAAAACTTATTCCTAGAAAAGAGAAGATACAAGATTTAACTGCTTTCCCAGCACAGCTGCACATGCATTTTCTATCCTGTTTCTTTGTTGTAAGTCTGTTCTCGCTTTATATTGTCTTTAACATCTAATCCACTTCATAAAAATTAAACAAGCACAAATCATATACATAAGTATCAGTTTATTTAAGAAATGTTTTATCTGACATTGGCCACAGATCCTTTCTCTCCTCTAT
>NW_008396138.1:0-238 GCF_000622305.1 Nannospalax galili
AATGAAATGCTTCTTCTAAGTATGTGGTTATTAAATAAATAATGAAAAAAATTATAGAATATTTCAGAATAATTACCTATACTCAAAGCAGGATTTTCTTATTGAATATGTTATGTTCAGCATTTATTTCAGTGGATCTAATTGTATTACTTAAATATTTTTAGTACTGTATTTATTAGTGACACAAGTACAATTATAGTACTAAAATACTTTTATGTTCAACCACATTTAAGAGTTC
>NW_008396139.1:0-238 GCF_000622305.1 Nannospalax galili
TCAGTATTTATAACACATGACTTTCAGCTAAGATTGAGGTCAGCTATCCAAACCCCACTTCTATGCTGGGTTTTTGTCTGAGTTTGCAAGGGTCTTATGCATGCTGACACCACTTTTGTAGGTTCATAAGGACAGGGTTCCAGCAGCTTGTAGGACTCTATTTCCATATGGTCCTGAACCTTCTCCCTGCCTCTTACAATCTTTCCGACCCCTTTTCTACAATGGTCTCTGAGACCTG
>NW_008396140.1:0-238 GCF_000622305.1 Nannospalax galili
TCAAGCCTCTACATGGGCGAATGTGATGTTCTCAGAAAAGCATCACTGTGTTTACATGTGCTTTGCACAATGCTACAAGCCATATATATATATTTTAACTCCACCCTTACAAGAACTGTGATTTAGATTATATTCCTACGCCAAATTTAAAAATAGAGGAAAAATTAAATAGTATACCCACTGCCATACTGCTGACCTGTTGGTGCCAGGATTATAATCAATGTACCTGGGCTACGGA
>NW_008396141.1:0-238 GCF_000622305.1 Nannospalax galili
TTCATGGGTCAAAGTTGCAGAGGTTTCTCTGTGCTGACTCTGGGGAACTTAAGTAGTTGTTTCTGAGACTAGAAACCCTTCAGTGATATTCTCAGTTTAAACTCTCTCCTTTCAAAAGAACTAGCATTTCTATAAGTTAGAGTCTTAGATGAGTGGGATCTTGCCTTCAGGACTCTTTCTTGTCTGGGTGTAGAGTTTCTGGTTTCCCCTTAACTGCATTATTCTTTGTAATAATTAC
>NW_008396142.1:0-238 GCF_000622305.1 Nannospalax galili
ATTTGGGTCTTAAAAATTGAACCCAGGTCTTCAGTCTCAGTAAGCACCTTCCCCTAGCTGAGCCATCCCACTGGCCCCTAGAGAGGAAATTTGACAGTTGTTCTCTCTGTGGTAACAGTGAGTCTTCCCTTCAGCTAGTTATCCATTATGGTAAAAAATAAGCATGTGAAATTTTCCATAATTAAACCCCCCCTGAAAGCTAGCATTGAGCCCCTTATCTGGTCCCTGGCTAGTGAGC
>NW_008396143.1:0-238 GCF_000622305.1 Nannospalax galili
AATAGAATACAATAGAATAGGACTAGGAGTAGAGTAGAGTAGAGTAGAATAGAGTAGAATAGAATATAATAGAATAATAGAATAGAATAGAAGAATAGAATATTTCACAAGTTCATGATTGAAATGTGAACCATAAATGTCTAACTAATTGCAATGTCTATCATATGAGAAAAATAATATCTACTATTTGTCTTCCAAAATATATGTCTTGTAAAATATTGCAGTATGATTAAGAGAT
>NW_008396144.1:0-238 GCF_000622305.1 Nannospalax galili
GTCATCATTAGACATCACATACAGAATGACAGAATGACAGGACTGATTGACTCAGCACCATAAAGAAAGTCAGGAGGGATATGGAGAGATGAGTTGCTGGTGGACACAAGGAGCATGTGAGCAGCTTGAGAAAGAATCATCCCGAAAAGCAAGTTTAAGTGGTCAGCTGGTTACGGACAATTTGGGCCTGAATTCATCATGCACTTTACGGCTGTCACCAGTAGAGGGGGATATTGAC
>NW_008396145.1:0-238 GCF_000622305.1 Nannospalax galili
GATCAAATTCTGCCACTCAGTGTCCATCAAGCCTCAGGGAGATCACTGTGCGGCCCAGGCAAGTCTTCACACTAGTCTCTCATGAAGAATCTCCAACAACTCTGTGCTTTCTACGTTTCATAGTAAACTGAAAAAATGACTGGATTGAATCCACTAGTGCCCAGAATGATGCTGAATCCAGCCACTCACTGTCATCGCTGACAGTAATTGACTTATCTGAGCTTCCCAACATGACCCC
>NW_008396146.1:0-238 GCF_000622305.1 Nannospalax galili
GGTCTTCTGCAAGAGCAGCCAGTGCTCTTAACCACTGAGCCATTTCTCCAGACCCCCAAGAATAGGATTTTATCTTGTTTTCTTTTATTCTAGTACCCAGTACAAGCTCTGATAGCACTATCATCTCACTCTCTACAGATGCCTCTGTGAAGTGAGGACTTGAACACACTTGCTGTGGTCTTGGCTCTACCAGCACAAAGAGCAATAAAAACTCCGGAACCTACTCCACATCCTCAAT
>NW_008396147.1:0-238 GCF_000622305.1 Nannospalax galili
CCATCACAATGTTACACTAGGACTTCACAGTGTTCCATTGTGACATTGCAAAACTCCAATGTGCCAGCACAATCTCCACATGTGCCATTATATTGCTCCAATGTGCCATTGCAATTTAACAATATGAGTTCAAAATGCTCCATTGTGAAGTCACAATGCTCGATTGTGACGTCACAATGCTCCAATATGCCAACACTGTCACCACATTAGCCATTCTATTGCTCCAATGTGCCATCAC
>NW_008396148.1:0-238 GCF_000622305.1 Nannospalax galili
TAGACCAGGCTGGCCTTGAACTCTCAGAGATCTGCCTGCCTCTGCCTCTCAGGTGCTGGGATTAAAGGTGTGCACTACCATGCCCAGCAATACAAACAATTTTTAAAAACTGCTCCAGGTGTGGTGGTGTACACCTACAACCCCTGCACCAGAAAGACAGAGGCAGGAGAATCACAAATTCAAGGCCAGCCTGGGCTATACAGTGAGACCTTGTCTGTTTTGTTTTATTGGTTTTTTT
>NW_008396149.1:0-238 GCF_000622305.1 Nannospalax galili
GTCCTCTTCGGGCATTGCACAATATGGGTGCACTTACATACATGCAGGCAATACACACAGACACATAAAACAAAAATAATAAATAAAATATTTTAAAAATCGACAATCTATTGTATGCTTAAAAATTACTGAGAGTGGATTGTAACCATTCCTTGCACAAAAATATAAAACACAAATAGGGCGAGATATGTTAATTATCTCAATTGAAACATTCTCCTATGAGTTCGCATAGAGACAT
>NW_008396150.1:0-238 GCF_000622305.1 Nannospalax galili
TCTCCAACAACGCTTTGTCTCGCTGGCCACAGTCTTCTTTAGCAGAAGCATCTAGCATTGGACCTGGTGTGGAGTTGATGCTCAGTACTGGGGTGAGAGGTGATAGCGGCGCTGGAGAGGACACAGCAAGGCATCAGGTATAGCCCGGCGAGGGAAGTGGAGGTGGCAGGTAAATTCAGTTGAAAAGAAGACCTTAGGGACTGTCTTCAAAATTGCAAGGATGAAACTGCAGTGTGGG
>NW_008396151.1:0-238 GCF_000622305.1 Nannospalax galili
TGTGTGTGTGTGTGTGCACATGTATGTGCTTGAGTTCACTACAGCATGCATGTGGAAGTCAGAGGACATTTCTGGGTGTCAGTTCTCACTTTCCACGGTGGGTTCTGGGAAACAAACTCAGGCTTTTCAGGCTTGTACGGTAAGTTCTTTCACTTGCTGAGTCACCACTGGCTCTGGTCTTTTCCTTTTCATATCAACATGTATGTGCTCCATATATATATATATATATATATATATA
>NW_008396152.1:0-238 GCF_000622305.1 Nannospalax galili
CTCAGTAGCCCCAATCTGGCACTGAAGGTCTGATGAATTCCAAAAGATCAGCTGGTCCTCAGACTACAGTAGCAAGATGAACTCACCAGCGAGAGAGAAGACAAACAGCAAAAAGCAAACAAAACGTTCTTCTCTGCCATGGCCTTTTATATGGACTTCCATCAGAAGGTAACATCCACATTTAGGATGTATCTTCCAGCTTCAGATGATCCAATTAAGAAGATCTCTCTCATTTCAG
>NW_008396153.1:0-238 GCF_000622305.1 Nannospalax galili
AGCCTGGGCCCACCCAGGAAGACACAGGAGCCCTGGGCAGCCATTTTCCCCCTGGAGCCCAGGCCGAAAGTTGACGGAATGGGGCCTGGGCAAAAAGTTAGCTGACAGAGCCTGGGCCCCACAAAGCGATGCAAAAAGCCAGGGCCCATCCCTGACCACAAGCAAGTCCCTCAACAGGACTGAGGCCGGGCTAAGCATCAGTCCACAGGGTCCCAGGCTGAATGACAAAGAAAGGAGC
>NW_008396154.1:0-238 GCF_000622305.1 Nannospalax galili
CAAAATAAGCAACCAAGGAAATGAAGAGGAAACCCACTGAGTGGGAGAAAAATCTTTTCCACCTACAGTTCTGATAGAGGATTAATATCCAAAATATACAAAGAATTCAAAAAAACAAAGAAACAAAAAAATAAAGGACCCAATAAAAAGATGGGCTATAGACCTGAACAGAGAGTTCTCAAATGATGAAATAAAAATGGCTAAGAGGCACCTTAAAAAGTGCTCAACATCCTTAGTA
>NW_008396155.1:0-238 GCF_000622305.1 Nannospalax galili
TTTTGTTTTTTTGTTTTTTTTTTTTTTTTTGTCTTTTTGCAACAGAGTCTCCCTGTAGCCCCAGTTGACCTGGAACTTGCTATGTAGACCAAGCAGGCCTTGAACTCACCAAGATTTGCCTGCCTCTCCCTCCCGAGTGCTGGGATTAAAAGTATGTACCACCATGCCTGGCACCTGCTGCTTTTTAAGAGGACCTGAATTCTGTTCCCAGCACTCACATGATGGCTAACAACCATCT
>NW_008396156.1:0-238 GCF_000622305.1 Nannospalax galili
ACACACACACACACCCAAAACATAAGAAGCGTGATTAAACAAAGAAATGTAACTCTCATACTAGCTTTTGTTGCCAGGAACTGGAATGGCAGAAATAACTGATGATTCTCAAACTGAGGACCCACACAGTGTGACTCACGCGTTCTTAATACTGTGCATTTCATTCTTTGCTTCTTAAGTGTGCACTTTAATTTCCCTCTTCGGTGTTAGGATTTCGGAGGTGTTAGTAATAAGTCTA
>NW_008396157.1:0-238 GCF_000622305.1 Nannospalax galili
TAAGTCCTTCAGTGCAGATCCATCCCCTGGAGCCTGGTTAACTTACCAAGACCCACGTACTTTAAAGAGACTGACTTTCTCCCTCCCAGCAGCTGTGGGTTGCCAATAGTTCCTCAGGTAAGGTTTCAATTTTTTACCCACTTCCCCATGTCTATGCTGGAAATTTTTCTTGTTTGAGCTTGAATGAGACTTGTACATGTCATCACCACTGCTGCATTGTCAATCAACAGTTTTAAAT
>NW_008396158.1:0-238 GCF_000622305.1 Nannospalax galili
TATAATGCCTGCTCCTAGGGATGGAACACACATCTGGTACTGTAGACCCAGCCAAACCCCTGTGGCAGGGGAGAATATAGGCCCCAGTGGCAAATCACTGTAATTGCTTTGTTAGATGGATATGATGCACCTGCTACAGTACCGTCCAAGCATTTGTTTACATCCATAGGTTATTGTAGCACCATTTTTTAGATGTTCTTGCTTCTTGCTGTTTGTTTTTATAGTAGATGGAATCCCA
>NW_008396159.1:0-238 GCF_000622305.1 Nannospalax galili
GAGTAACCATTCAGTGGGTCTACCTAAAAGACTCCCAAATTGCATAACTCTTACCCCTAAGAGGAAAAGAAAGTCCTTGAATCATGAATAGGTGATGCGAAGGAAAAGTAAAGGCCAGAGTAATTAGCATTACCAGTTCTAGACAGGGAACTAGAAAAAAGATCAGAACAGGACAATTTTCAAATGATCATATGAGAGTCCACTGAAATTTCTTGACAAGGGCTTCCAAAAGCATCCC
>NW_008396160.1:0-238 GCF_000622305.1 Nannospalax galili
CCCTCTTCTGACCTCCGCAGGCATTGCATGACACAGGTGCACCTACTTACACGCAGGCATTATATTCATACACATAAAATAAAAATAACAAAATATATTAAAAAGATGGCTGCATCCACTAGTGGACATAATCTATGGAACCTTCATTGTAGCAACCTGATGTTGACTGAAATGGCATCGCACAACTCATGAGTGTGTTTGGTTGTGTTTTCCATTTAGTCCAAGGATGGTCTCTAAT
>NW_008396161.1:0-238 GCF_000622305.1 Nannospalax galili
AGTTTTGGAATAAATGAAGATATTTTAAAGAGTTTAGTTTATAAAAAGCCTGTTATACTGAGCCCATTTTTCTCATACTTCTTGTAATGAAGACTGAGAAAACTTCAAGAATGGGGAGTCACCTTTTCATCATGAGTCATCATGGGTCTCTGTTAGGTTGTAGAGCCATTTTCAGATAAGCATGCTGAAGATCCCCTTCCTCTTCTGCCATATCCTGTAGAAGAAATGTTTTTCTCCC
>NW_008396162.1:0-238 GCF_000622305.1 Nannospalax galili
TCTGTGTTGTCCTGAGCGTACACTCAGTATCCACGTCTAAACTAGAGCCAATATTTCTTTCCCAGAATGTTGTAGTAGCTTTACCCTTATCAATAGACAATAGTTCAAATGAGAAGGAGCCCAGAATCCTTGGTCTGTTATTATATGTTAAAATTAGTAAAAACCTACCATCGTAAATTATCAATTCCTCACAAACACATGTAGGCATTGGCTACACCATGAAGAAGGCATAACTCAT
>NW_008396163.1:0-237 GCF_000622305.1 Nannospalax galili
GAGAGAGAGAGAGAGAGAGAGAGAGAGAGAGAGAGAGAAGAGATAAATAAATCTTAGTGATGTGAAAAGCCAGAGGGAAATGTATTAATTCAAAAGCCCCCTGAAAAATACACATACACTATCTGAACATGAGTGCATATGTGTTCCTGAAGGCTACATAGTAAGAAACACAGTGCCAGGCAGGAGAAACCACCATCTGAGTTGTTGGTTAGGGTAGTCTAAGAGACTCCCCAAATA
>NW_008396164.1:0-238 GCF_000622305.1 Nannospalax galili
TGAAACAGGGACCAAGGAGTCTAACGCATGTGCGAGTCAGGAGCTTGTTCAGAAGCTGGGTGGGGGACCACTTCCCCGCCGGCGACCGGCTGCTACCAGGGGGCATTAAAAAAAAAAAGCACCATTGGTGGTGTGCCGCGACTGGCTCTGGGATGGCTGAGAAGGCCCAGTTTGGGGAAGGTGGCTGGGGGGGGGCCCTTCCCCTCTGTTCCGTGGGTGGTCAGGGATCATCCACCCT
>NW_008396165.1:0-238 GCF_000622305.1 Nannospalax galili
ACCTTTCTCATTTCTTTGCTAAATGCTAAGTTCTCCACGTGGAGATTCTGAGGCAGGCTCTCTTTCTCTCTGTCGGCTTAATCACAGCACTGCTTCCTTTACTGATTGTTTCATCCTCAGAAAACTACTCCCTTTATAAATTGTTACACACATGTAGTTGTCTGATTTTGGAAGCATTTGTGTACATGGTGTCAACGTTGTTCAGCAGGTGTTGGATCTTGTCTTCATGATTTCGTTA
>NW_008396166.1:0-238 GCF_000622305.1 Nannospalax galili
TGAGGGTGGCATTTGGCACCGTCTCCCTAGAGGAACAGTCAGAGAGTGGTTGCTTATGGCATGGTAATGCTCATGCCAAGGGCTTATGGTGAAGGTGGAAATACACTATGTCTTTATCATGAAGGCCCTCCACCAGCACCAGGCCTTGTTATGGGGACATTTTGGGTTCTGTGAAGGCAGGAAATAAGTAGGCCTGGGATTTATTCTAGCTCTGGCTTATTTTATTGATATAGCTTTC
>NW_008396167.1:0-238 GCF_000622305.1 Nannospalax galili
TTTAAGAGTCCAAAGGACTGCATTTCCCAGACATTAGAATTAAGTTCAGGTAAAATGTTATTTAGACAATTATTTCTCAGTAGTGATTTTGGTCTTAACAAGAAAATTCTGCTCATGTGTAAGACTTCAAATCTTGGTCTCCAATACAGTAGTGCTCACCTGCAGGTACTATTGATTATAAAGTGATGGCTAAATTTATTTTCTCTCCTTGTCTAGAAGACTGATTCTACCCACTCCA
>NW_008396168.1:0-237 GCF_000622305.1 Nannospalax galili
ATTTATTTATTTATTTATTTATTTATTTATTTATTTATTTTGAGGCAGGGTATCATTATGTAGTTTTGGTTGGCCTCAAACTCACAGAGATCCTCCTGCCTGTGCTTCCAGAGTGCTGGGATTAAAGGTGTGCATCACCATGCCTGGCCTCTGTTTTTTGTCTTTTAATCTTTTTGAGACAAAGTCTCCCTGTAGCCCCAGCTAGGCTGGAACTCACTATGTAGACCAGGCTGGCCT
>NW_008396169.1:0-238 GCF_000622305.1 Nannospalax galili
CAAAGTTTCTTCCCTTCCCTATATTTTACCTGGACTTTCTCCTAATGTTCTACATTAGCCCTGATTTCCTCAAGTTCAGTACTAGTGACTTCTCTCTGTGAGGTTCTAGAGTTTTATCCCAGACTGGACTCCACTAAGTTGGTTTAGAGAGTTCACACTGGGAAAACCAGTCGGCCTATCTCCTTGATACCTCAGTGTCTGTGTGCTTGCTCTCTAAATCATCCCCAGTTTCATACTC
>NW_008396170.1:0-238 GCF_000622305.1 Nannospalax galili
TGTGTGTGTGTGTGTACACATGCGTGGCACTGCACAAGTATGGAAGTAAGGAACAACTTGTGGGAATCAGTTCTCTCTTTCTACCATGTAGATCCTGGGGATTTAATTCAGGTCCTCGGGCTTTGCAGCAAATATTTTCATCTACTGAGCCACCTCACTGGTCCAACTTGGATTCTTTATAAATTACCTAGAGTTGGTGCTGAAGAGATGGTCAGCAGTTAAGAACACTGGCTGTTCT
>NW_008396171.1:0-238 GCF_000622305.1 Nannospalax galili
TCCCGCACCGCCGCCCGGCCTCTCCGCGGCCCGTCCCGACCCCTTGGCTCCCGAGCCCCGCACCGCGTTCTGCCCCGGCCGCCGCGCGCACCGCTCTGAGCTGTAGGGGCCGCCGGCGCTGCAGCTGCCGCAGCCGAAGCGTCTCTTCATATTTACAGAGCGCGGCGGGCGGGCTGCCTAGCCGGGGCTCCGAGGCGGGACCACGGAGGGGCGGGGCGCTAGCCAGACCACGCCCCCT
>NW_008396172.1:0-238 GCF_000622305.1 Nannospalax galili
ACAGTTGAATTAATACAGTTATACAATATTGTACTCGATATAAACCCTATAGGACATAAAATTAAATGAGGTTTTAAACTTTAAAAAATCTCCATTTTATTATTAAAATACACAGTTTCATACAGAAAAATTCAAAAATAAAATAAGAATTTTTAAATGAGTAAACTATACATCAGAACAGGAGAAAATAGCCTGGCATAGTTGTACATACCTACAATCCCAGTGTTTGGGAGACTGG
>NW_008396173.1:0-238 GCF_000622305.1 Nannospalax galili
CCAGAGAAATATGAGTTTTAACAAAATTATCAAGACCTTTAACAATGCAGGGTCTAAAAATCAAGAGTTAGCAGTAATGATGGCACATATAATAAGGAACATAGACAGGGGTTTCCCTCCGGTTTGAGGGTTTTGTTTGGCTATAGTCTCTGCTTGTGAAGTGAGATACTTAAGGTCGCCCCAGTTTACCGGGTGTGCCGTTGGAGCCTGTTGCTTTCGTGGTCTGCGACGCTGGGTC
>NW_008396174.1:0-238 GCF_000622305.1 Nannospalax galili
TGCAAGAACAACCAGTGTTCTTAACTGCTGAGCCATCTCTCCAGTCCCTCCCATGATATTTGTGCACCCAGAATTTGAGCACAGAACTGTGTGATAAAGAAGAAATTATGCAGTAATGACCTACTCCCTGAACACTGGGTTGATAAGATACCATTTGTATTTTTACATACCACCATTTCAACATTCCTTTGTCATGTTTTGCTGTATGTGTGTCTCCTCTCTTCCTCTGTCCTGTCTT
>NW_008396175.1:0-238 GCF_000622305.1 Nannospalax galili
CCCCCCCCAAAACAACAAAAAAACCACATGTAAATATCTTTATTGTACTCTGTCATAGAAGTATGTCACTTATTTGTTTATGGTCTTTTTGAGAGAGAGTTTCCCTGTAGCCCCAGCTGGCTTGGAGCTCACTATGTAGACCAAGCTGGCCTCCGTCTCACAGAGATCTGCCTACTTTGCCTTCTGAGTGTTGAGATTAAAGGTATACACCACCATGCCTGGCTGAATATGTCATTTT
>NW_008396176.1:0-238 GCF_000622305.1 Nannospalax galili
GGAGTGGGTCCCCGAGATCGGGATCTGGCAACAGCGTGGCTGGGTTCAGGGTCATTGGTACCTGGAAGGTGATCCTGGGTAGATTTAGGAGCAGAGCCTAATAATGAGTTAATCAAGCATTGCTCAACCATCGATCAGGGGGTTGCTTGGGCACCCCCTCAAGGGCATGAGGGGTTGCCACAAGCAGGCCCTGTCCCAGGGTTAACTTGTTAGCATCCTTAACCAGCAGGGCCACTGC
>NW_008396177.1:0-238 GCF_000622305.1 Nannospalax galili
GTGATACACTGTTCAGCGCACAGGGATGGCACACCGTGATTTCACTCTGCAAGTCCTTCTTTGTTCAGCATTGTGATATGAACTGTCAGAATGATATGTTCTCCATCTGGCTCAATCCTTCACTGCTGTGCTTTCATCTTGATTATACATAAACCAAGGGTGGTAATCCTGCTGTCTGTGGACATTTTAACTGTTTCACATTCTATCCCGAAGCTCCACACAGGCCTGCAGTGCACGC
>NW_008396178.1:0-238 GCF_000622305.1 Nannospalax galili
CCCCCTCAGAGGGGCATGCTTGTGAAACAATCTCAAAATCAGATCTCCGTGGGGAATGACCACTCCGGCCTTGTTCTTTGGAGAGTGATTTCACATTTGAGATAATGATTTCCAAAGTTCACTGTGCTTAAAAAGTCAAACATGGACGTTGCGCCCTGCACTCTGTGAGCTGTTCTGGCCTTCAGAGGTCAGGTGAGTAATCAGGGGGACATGCTCCGGCCACTCTGTCTGGGTGCTA
>NW_008396179.1:0-238 GCF_000622305.1 Nannospalax galili
ATTAGTATGCCCTTATTCCACTAAAATTTCAAGCTAAAATCCATAGGCATTATGAAAATAGTAACAAGAATTAAGAGAGCTGTTATTGTTGGCAGTGTACAAATTACCTCCTTACACTAACTCAACAAAAGTAGAAACACATTCCGTGCCTTAGATGGTTGGTTGTATAAGCATGATGCCCTTGTGTGGATTTTTTCTAACCTTATTCTCTTTTTCTGCTTCCTTCTTTCCATGCTGG
>NW_008396180.1:0-238 GCF_000622305.1 Nannospalax galili
AACAGGAAGCCAACAAGCAGTATTATGGTCAGTGGTCAGGTTAGAGACATCTCCTCCAGTGGCACCAGGGATACCAATATAGACTCTGTCAAGATATTTGAAATCGTCTCATATAAAAGATCTACTAGGGAATTTGAGACCACATATCCTACTCAGGTAGAGAGTTACTTTCAGTTTTAAAGGCTTGATTGTTTTGTGAAAGTTTGATATGCTTTTATAGACTACAAGATCTATTTGC
>NW_008396181.1:0-238 GCF_000622305.1 Nannospalax galili
CACATCTCACTTGCATTTGCAATGAACTTTGTGGGTGTCCTCTAGAATTGCCTTATTCAAGCTTTGCAAACTTTTTAGGTTAAAAAAATTGATCACATTTTTACAGATAAGTAGGGTCATACAGCTACTCCAGTACCATATAAATTACACCTAGCTACTGAGCAATGAGTCTTCTGCCTCCTTTTTTAATGCAATAGATGGGGATGCTGTGCCCAGAGTGAAAGAGTGGTATGCAAGA
>NW_008396182.1:0-238 GCF_000622305.1 Nannospalax galili
ATCTGGCTGTCGTGGCTCATACTTGTACTTCCTAGCACTTGAGAGGCTGAGGCAAGAGGATTACAAGTTCTAGGCTAGCCTGGAGTACATGGTAAGACTCTGTTTCAAAACCCAAAATAAATATAAATAAGTTACTGGAGGGTAGTAAGACTAGGTGGGTGTTTTTCACCTCCCTTTAGCTCTTCTCCTTAGCCTGCAGTGACTACCCATTTCAGTGTGGATGACTGTGTATGTGGGG
>NW_008396183.1:0-238 GCF_000622305.1 Nannospalax galili
TCATGATTGCTGTAGGTTCCCATGAGCAATTCTGTCTCATCACTGCAGCCCGGTAGGCTTGGGACTCTCGATCCTCTGGTCTCATCTTTCTGAATGCTGATGGCAGGTATGCGAGGTCAGTCCCGCATTCTTCTTTGTTCTCATCAGAAATGCTACAGTCACGTTGTTCGGTGGCCTGAAGTTGAGCCGGTTTCCTCTTGCTTCAAAATTCATGTTGAATAAGTGGCCTTTGCTCTGT
>NW_008396184.1:0-238 GCF_000622305.1 Nannospalax galili
TGCTCCAATGTGCTAAAACTATGGTCCCAAATGTGCCATCACAATGTTACAGTATGACTTCACAATGATTCCATATTACATTACAATGCTCCATGGTGCCATCACTGTGTTACACTATGACTACAAAGTGTACCAATATGCAATTACAATGTTTGAATGTGACATCACATTGCTTTAATCTGCCAAGACCATAGGTCCATGTGCTAGTATATTGCTCCAGTATGCCAACAATGTTACA
>NW_008396185.1:0-238 GCF_000622305.1 Nannospalax galili
CTGGGGGATTTTAGTTTAAATCCATCATTTTGGAGAGACTTGGGTCCATCAGCTCAAACTGGTATGGAGCTTGCTAGGTAGTCTAGGCTAGTCTTTAACTCCTTTTTTATACTGAGAATGACCTTGAACTCCTTCTGATCCTTCTACCTCCACTTCTCAAGGGCTGAGATTATAGGCATGTGCCATCATAGTGTAGAACCCTGAGACCCTCTTCATTCACCCGCTACTCCCCAATCCC
>NW_008396186.1:0-238 GCF_000622305.1 Nannospalax galili
ATATTACTATAAGAGGAGAGAGATTTGGACATCAAGATATAGCTGCAAATTGGGAAATGACAGGTAAATATATAGAGGCAGTGAACAGGGATATTTTTGCAAGCCAAAATGTCAAGGAATTTCTGCCAGTCACCAGACACTAGGAGAGCAGCACGGAATGGATTCCCCTAAAGAAATACTGAAAGGATCCAATATTGCAGTGTCTTGATTTCTGAATAGTTTCTGGAGCCAAGAGATA
>NW_008396187.1:0-238 GCF_000622305.1 Nannospalax galili
CCATGCTGGCTTGCAGGAACTTCCAGCTCACAGCTGATGTGCTGCAAGTGAGTCCTGGGCCTTCTAGTGCTGAACCCCACCAAGTCGTCCTCACCTGAACCCAGGATCAAAAGCATCCGAAGGGAACCCTTCTATTTACCAGGAGCCACAGCTGCCTCTGACCAGGTTCAAATAGATGTCTAGGAAAAATGAAATCCAGGCATCCAAGGAGAAAGCACTTCACCCAACTGGCCCTATA
>NW_008396188.1:0-238 GCF_000622305.1 Nannospalax galili
AAAACTTTGTCCCCATTTTGTGGTGTTAGTAAAGTACAAACTGAATGTGACGATAGCATTTAGAGATGCAACTTGAAAGACATGATTCGGATTGGATAAAATCATTAGTGTGTCATTCACCCTATGATTGAATCTCAGTCATTCCACAGATGAGGGAGAAGACTAGTGAGACAGTACACTTGCACTCTTTTTCTTGCCACATGATCCCTTAACAACAGGGAGACAATCAACAGAATAG
>NW_008396189.1:0-238 GCF_000622305.1 Nannospalax galili
AATCCGGAGCACTAAAAGAAGAGCTGGACGCATCTTCACTTGTGATTTCAAACTATGCTACAGAAAAATGCAACTAAAACAGCATGGTACTGCCATAAAAACAGATACATTTATTGAGGGAATGAAATTGAGGGCCCAGATTAAGTCCACACACTCACAACCATCTGATTGTTTTGAAGGGTGCCAAAAATAAACATAGGAGGAAAGACATGTTCAGTGAATGACTGCTCAAACTGGA
>NW_008396190.1:0-238 GCF_000622305.1 Nannospalax galili
CATGCAGGCAATACACTCATACACATAAAAATAATAAAAAATAAAATATTTAAAAGTGATTGCTACCGAGGGAGAAGTCCTTGTTCCATAAACTGCCCTTGGTAAGCCCCAGAATCCAGCCAGATATCATGTAAACACTCGCTCACAGTCTTTAGCTGACCTAAACATCACTAATTTGGAAGGCCACGTAATGAGCAATATATTGTTAGCCTCCTGGTAACTTCCTTGCAGGTGACAC
>NW_008396191.1:0-238 GCF_000622305.1 Nannospalax galili
TGAGCCATCTCACCAGCCCACATTTTCTTGATGCTATCCTTTGAATCACAAACAATATTAATTTTAGTAGAGTCCTATTTACCTATTTTCTTTTATTGCTTATTTGATGTCATACCTAAGAAATCATTGCTAATCCAAGTTCAAAAAAATTATGCCTGTTTTCTTCTCTTAAATTTAGGTCTTTGAATTTGAAATTTGAATTGACTGTGGTGTGAGGTTTCAGGAGCCAACAAGCTTC
>NW_008396192.1:0-238 GCF_000622305.1 Nannospalax galili
CAGTGGGTAAGGACACTTGTTGTCAAGACTGCCAGCCCGAGTTCAATCACTAGGATCCATATGTATGGTAGAAGGAGAGAGCTGACGCCCACAAGCTGTCCTCTGACCTTCATGTACTCCATGGTGTTCTCTCTCTCTTTCTCAATAAACAAACAAACAAACAAACAAGCAAACAAACAAACAAATGTAGCCAGGCATGGTGGCTCATGTCTTTAATCCCAGCACTCAGGAGGCAGAG
>NW_008396193.1:0-238 GCF_000622305.1 Nannospalax galili
TATTTGTGTCATTACCATGATCCATTGAGTAGTCATGATACTCAATATACAAACAAGATGCAGAGTGTCCCCTCACAATCCGCATATTTGACCACACAATTCTCCATACTACCATCACAATGTTACAGTATGAATTCACAATGTTCCATTTTGAGCTTACAATGATCCAATGTGCCAACACTATCTACCCGTGTGCCATTATATTGCTCCAATGTGACATCACAATTTAACAATATGA
>NW_008396194.1:0-238 GCF_000622305.1 Nannospalax galili
CTGGCCCAAAAGGAGAAGGTTTGGACTTCATGGCATTGAATAAGAGAATTCCGGTGGTGGTGTCAGTATCTTCTGACTTCTGAATTTCTTACTGTAGTTGAAACTTGGAAAGAAACGAGTAGTAACAACAAAATAACAATTCTTGCTAATGTCACAGAAGGTACAAAGTCATGGACATATTTTACAGCCTCCACTATGACATAGAATCCCCCAAGGAAGACTTGACCAGTTAATGGTC
>NW_008396195.1:0-238 GCF_000622305.1 Nannospalax galili
TGTATTTGATTAGGCATCATCAGGAAAATAAGAGTGTGGGGCTATAGGGATGGTTCAATGGTTAAGAGCACTGGTTGCTCTTGCAGAGGATCTACGTTCAGTTCCAAGCACCCACATGGCAGCTGACAACCATCCACAAGTTCATTTCCAGAGGAATTCGGTGCCCTCATCGCACCTCCGAGGGAACTGCACAACACAGGTGCACTTACAAACATGCAGGCAATACACTCATACACAT
>NW_008396196.1:0-238 GCF_000622305.1 Nannospalax galili
TGTCATGACAATGATCCATTGTGCTGTCACCTTGCTCAATATGCAAAAACACTGCTCAATGTCCCCTCGCAATCTCCCAATATGATATCACAATGTGCCATTGTGACATCAAATTGCTCATTGTGCCACCACAATGTGCCATTGTGTCATTACAATGATCCATTTTTTCACCAATAAGTGAACACGATGCTCAGGCTCCTCACAGTCCCCCAATGTGACATCAAAATGCTACAATGTG
>NW_008396197.1:0-238 GCF_000622305.1 Nannospalax galili
CAGTAAACAAAACCAAAACTACTAAATAGGGGAAAGAGATTTATGGAGGACATATTATTTTAATATTATGCATGCAATTTTAACCTGAGTATATTAACTCTAAGCATACTAATTTGTTCAGTTTTCTATTTTTTGACTAAATTTATTTCCCATTTACTGTTTATCTAGCATTTGTTTCAAGACATGATTTCATTATTTAGCCCTAGCTGGCTTAGAACTTGGTTTATAGCCCAGGCTG
>NW_008396198.1:0-238 GCF_000622305.1 Nannospalax galili
AAAAGGTATAGTCCCAGGAAAGCTGTTTGTGTAAAATCCTAATGATTGCTTGAGGAATATATATGAAACACTGACTACACAATTAAAGAATAATACATTGTGTTAGGAAGGGAAGTTTATGTTGCAAAGAAGAAAAAATGGATAACTTGTGTCCTGAAATTTGAATCATAACATTCCCAATGCTCAATGAGAATGTGTAATATATAGAATTACATGCACAAAATTGCAAAAATTATAG
>NW_008396199.1:0-238 GCF_000622305.1 Nannospalax galili
ACCATGGGCCACCTGCAGTGACTTACAGGCTAACATCATAAATCAAATAAGACAGCAAGATGAGTTATGATGCAGATGTGTGTGCGTAAGCATGCCTGTCTTTTTCTTTGGAAAAACTGCCTTTATTTTTCGAGGGATGGCATCAAGATGTTCTCTTGGCTGTTCCCAACCAGTCAAACAAGTGGCACATTCCATGAGCACTTCATTCTTAAGCCACCAAAGATGTGGTCAAGTGACT
>NW_008396200.1:0-238 GCF_000622305.1 Nannospalax galili
AACCCAGGTGTGTCAAGTTGACACTAAAGCCATACAGCACAGATGTTAGGGGAGCTGAAAAGGGGGAAGGTGGATATTATCAAAATACATTATATATATGAAATTCTCAAAGAATAAGTAAAAAAAATACATAACCATCTAAATTGGACAGGTCTTTTGGATTAGAATTAGGGCTACTCCCAATAACCTCACTTTAATTACTTCTCAAGCACCATGTTCTAAGGGCTGGGGAGTAAGA
>NW_008396201.1:0-238 GCF_000622305.1 Nannospalax galili
CTTGTCTGTGAGGACTCTGTCGTTCATTGGGCTGGGAGGGAATGTGAAGAGTTTTCTGAGAATGGTATGGTCTTTTTAGGGCGATAGTTCAGCACAAGCAAATTCTCAGAGTTGATTGAACTGAGATTGTGTGTTTGTGCATGTGAATTTGTTTATATGAATACAGGTATGTGTGAAGGTATCCACATGTTTTTGGAGACCAGAGGTTGAAATTGAGTGATTCCATTCGTCACTTTCC
>NW_008396202.1:0-238 GCF_000622305.1 Nannospalax galili
AGCCCCAGCTGTCCTGGACTCACTATGAAGACCAGGCTGGCCTTGAACTCACAGAGATCCAACTGCCTCCCAAGTGCTGGGATTAAAGGCTTGTGCAACAAAGCCTGGCTGTAAAGCAACAATTTTTAAATCAGGCATTGTAAGGGAAACATTTTCCCATAGATTCTGGAAAGTGCTGCTCAGATGAAAACTGACCAGGGACCCATTCAGGTTTAGATCCCCATGGATGTGTCTTACA
>NW_008396203.1:0-238 GCF_000622305.1 Nannospalax galili
TCATCACAGTGCTCGAGTGTGATATCACAGTGCTTGAATGAGCCAACACCGTGGCCCCATGTGCTATCACAATCTCCCAATGTGACATCACAATGGTGCAAAATGACATTACAATTATCCAATGTGACATTACAATGCTCCAATGTGCCAACACTATGTCCCCATGTACCATGATATTACCCCAATGTGGATTCACAATGTTAAAATATGACTTCACAATTTTCTATTGTGCCATTAC
>NW_008396204.1:0-238 GCF_000622305.1 Nannospalax galili
CTTGATTCCTGCCCTCCTCTCAATCCAGCTTCCCCCCTCCCTTCCAGTGAATCCACAATTCAGGGCTCAAGGCCCCAGAGGGCTATGAAAGTCTTAGATCAGACACAGGGCATGGCAATGAAGCAGCTTCAAAGCTTCAATGCCTCCTGCAGCTTTTCTTGGGATAGCATTCTCACTTTATCAGTTATAATGCTAATGTCTCCACTTGCTTCCTCTGTGCCCCCCTACAGGGCTCACT
>NW_008396205.1:0-238 GCF_000622305.1 Nannospalax galili
TTTGGATTGTGTATCTCCATTGTTCAACTTTTCTGTAAATTTAAATTATTTTAAAATACAATGCAAAGAAAATTAAACTACAGTGTAGCAGGTGTCAAAGGATGTAAAGATGAATACAGCAAACTCTATTCATAGTCTATGCAGAGGATAAAAATTGTAATAAACAGGATTAAGACAATAGATACATAAGGTCTACAATGTAGAAAATAGTTAACTTTACAAAGAGTCTGAATAATGA
>NW_008396206.1:0-238 GCF_000622305.1 Nannospalax galili
GGAGAGAGTTAGGGATAGGTTTAAGGTTACTTTTAGGGTTAGGGTTAGGGTGAAATTCCGGATTAGGGTTAGGTTTAGGGTTTGGATTAGGTGAGCGTGAAAGTTAGGGGTAGGGTTAGAGTGAGGGTTTAGGTAGGTTTAGGCTGAGGGTTAGTGTAGGGTTAGGGATTGGGGAGTTAGGGTTAGTTTTAGGGTGAGGGTTAGGGTTAGTGTTAGTGTTAGAGTTAGGCATAGGGTT
>NW_008396207.1:0-236 GCF_000622305.1 Nannospalax galili
TCTCTCTCTCTCTCTCTCTCTCTCTCTCTCTCTCTCTCTCTCTTCTGCTTTCTGCAGGTGTTGACGTTCAGCTCTGAACTTTTACTCTGGTCACCTCCTATCAGGCCACGCTCACCATAATGAACTCTTACCCTTGAACTGTAGGTAAAAATAAACTCTTCGTTGTATAAGTTGCTTTGTTCATGATGTTTTATCACAAATAGAAAAGTAACTGCTACAGAAGTTGGGAACAGGAG
>NW_008396208.1:0-238 GCF_000622305.1 Nannospalax galili
ATGCTCAGTGTTACTTCCCAATTCCCCAAAGCGCCATATCAATGCTACAACATGACATTACAATGCTCTAATATGTAATCCCAAAGCCCCTATGTGACATCACAACGCTCAGTGTGCCATCACGGTGTCCCTGTGTGTCATCACAATGCTCCATATGCCATCACTCTCCTCCAGTGTGTCATCACAGCACTCCAGTGTGACATCACAGTTCCCCAATGTGTCGTCACAATGCTCAATG
>NW_008396209.1:0-238 GCF_000622305.1 Nannospalax galili
CCCTTCTCCTTCCCATAATACGTGACATAAGGAGACTGTGTTAACACTTACCTCCTACATGTACCATTTAACTAACATTTGGTATGACTGCATTCCTAATTTTATGCGTAACAAGCGTCTGCACTTTGGGCCTTTAATGTTTATTTCAACTGTAAGTATTGGTCGATGCTGTTGATGTTTCAGGCAATGTTACTAGATGGTTTTATAGGAATTCTGACCTGCTTTTGTCTTCTGTCTT
>NW_008396210.1:0-238 GCF_000622305.1 Nannospalax galili
GGTGTAGCCTCAGTTTCAGTGGAGACCCCAGCTTTGTGGAGATGCCAGGACCATGGAACAACCACCAAGGACAGTAGGTGTGGAATGGAGCTGGCCTGGGTCTGTAAGACGAGCTGTATGTGCTGTGGATGGCAGAGTCAAAGAAGTGGAGTTGCCAGAACCCTTTGGAGGCCAGAAGATCATGAGCAAATCCCAGATGTCCAGTCTTGAGCTACTTTGCTGGACTTTGGTTTTGCTT
>NW_008396211.1:0-238 GCF_000622305.1 Nannospalax galili
TATTGTGATTTAAATAACTCAAATACCCTTTTAATTATTTGAGACAAGGTCTCTCCGTATGTCCCAGGCAGGCCTTGAACTCACAGCAATCTTCTTGTCTCAGCTTCCCGTGTTCTGGAATCAGAGGCCTGTGCCACTGTATTCAGCTGTTTTTTCTTTTAATGTTTGTATTCCATGAAGCCCTGTGTACATTAGCTGTACACCTAGATTGTTGCCTTTACTTGCTACATTTTTTTTT
>NW_008396212.1:0-238 GCF_000622305.1 Nannospalax galili
TCACAATGCTCCAATATGTCATCACAATGCTCATTGTGCCATCACAATACACCAATTTGCCTTAACAATGTTACAATATGACTTCAAAATGTTCCATTTTACAATCCCAATGCTCTATGTGCCATCACTATGCTCATTTTGACATTACAAGACACCATGGTGTCAATTCAATGGTGTATTGTGTCTGCACCACGTTACATATGCTACCACTGTGCTCAATGCCCCTTCACATTCCCCA
>NW_008396213.1:0-238 GCF_000622305.1 Nannospalax galili
CGTGTCACCTGCCCCCGCTGACGTGCACATGTTCCTGTCACCTGCACTCTTCAATGTGCATATTGTCATATCACCTGCCATCTTTGACGTGAACATGGTCATGTCACGTGACCCCTCTGACGTTCACGTGGTCGTGTCACCTGTACCATTTGACATGCAGATGGTCGTGTCACCTGCCCCGTCTGATGTGCAGATGGTCTTGTCACCTGCCCCCTCTGACGTTCACGTGGTCGTGTAA
>NW_008396214.1:0-238 GCF_000622305.1 Nannospalax galili
GAGAATGTTTTCCATTTGTAGGAAATGATACGCAACAGATGGCTCCATCTAGGTAAGTTCAGACCCTGGCTTTAATGATTTCAGATCCACCTGAAGGTGTAGTCTGGGGGTGGGGACAAAGTGAAGAGGACAGCATGTCATTTCCACTGCAAAGTCTCCTCCTGAGAGAGAGGGAGAGTGCTGGATACACAAGTCAGTCCAGACACCCAGGTATCTGTGGTCTCCTGGCTCAAGAGAT
>NW_008396215.1:0-238 GCF_000622305.1 Nannospalax galili
GAACTAACCTTATTGTATGTTTAGCAGCCATAGTTTGAGGCCTATACTATGGAATCAGAGGGACTTAAGGGACCCTTTTGGCCCCTTGCCCTCCAAGGTTGACTAAGCTCCAGGGGACTATGGATCATCTCTCAAAATGACCTGTAACTGTGGTGAGTAACCTGTCCTCTTGTTCATGGAGGACATAGAGACCCCACGAGATGGACTTGAAACAGTGTCCAGTCTACAAAGAGGAGGG
>NW_008396216.1:0-238 GCF_000622305.1 Nannospalax galili
CTAGGCTTTGCCCATGAAAAGCTACTAGCTGTGTAACTGTGACTTGGGCAAGTCATCTATACTCTCTGGCTGTTTTCGAATTGTATTGAGAGGAGAGAGTCCAAAATTTTTAGGCCAGGGTTGTGGATACAGCTCAGTGGTAGAGCACTTGGCTAGTATGTATGAGGCCCAGATTCCATCACTGGGTCAAGGTTGGCCTGGAATGCCTTCCTCAACCTCCAGAGTGCTGAGATTATAG
>NW_008396217.1:0-238 GCF_000622305.1 Nannospalax galili
ATAAGAATATTGTGTCAAAAATTAAGACTAAGCATTGTTTATGGTGACACACGATTTTGTTCACAAGACTCTGGAGAAAGAGGCCAACGGATCTTTCTGAGGCTGAGGCCTGCCTGGTCCACACACCTAGTTCCAGGTCAGCCAAGGCTTCAAAGTGAGACCCGGCCTCAGAAAAAAACTGGATCCAATTTTCAAGTGGAATTAAATCTGGTATATGCTGATAGAAATGTCAAAATAT
>NW_008396218.1:0-238 GCF_000622305.1 Nannospalax galili
AAAGAATGATGGTGCAGGGTGTCCAGGGGGAAGGAGAGCTGTTACAGGGAGTTTCGGGGAGGCCAGGTAGGTGGAGGTGGAGAAGCTGAATGGGAAAAAAAAAGCTGAGCAACTGTGGGTCCTAAGACTTTCATGTTCCCATCAGAGCAGACAAGCTCATGGTCGAGAGCAGAGAACAAACAGTGACAGTTTTGGAAACTAAAGAAAAACCACAGTGAAACAGGCTATTTAGGAAACA
>NW_008396219.1:0-238 GCF_000622305.1 Nannospalax galili
GAAGAAAGGAATGACTATATCCAAGGGATAACAAAAAGAAACTAAATTAAGGTCTAACTGTGGAAACACACAGACCACAAATGCAAACAGAAATCAAAATGATAGGAATCAATACATATTTTTCAATAATAACTTTAAATATCAATGGATTAAACTCCTCAGTCAAAAGGCACAGGCTAGTTGAATAGATTAAGAAACAAAATCCTTCTCTTTGCTGTCTGCAAGAAATCCATCTCAC
>NW_008396220.1:0-238 GCF_000622305.1 Nannospalax galili
AAAGTTTATACATTATAATAATATATTTAAGATAATTGTTCATCTCTCTATGTTTAGTATACATGCTTATATATTTATATATAATGGAATAAATATGAATTGCTTAGTAAATTCTCAAAATAAATGATAAATCTGTATGAATGTTATTACATCTTGTGGGAGCCTGTGAGTGACCCTGCGAAGATGGCACTGAGAGGAAGAGAGCAGGGAGAGGCTTGACTTGTTTTGAAAACCTCAC
>NW_008396221.1:0-238 GCF_000622305.1 Nannospalax galili
ATGGACATGAGAAGCTACTTCCTTTAAAATGTTTGTCAATTATTGTCTGCTTTTTATTCTTTCTGGGTTTCTAGACTGGCTTTGGTAAAAGCCAGAAGTCTTTTGAATGACAAATGAGATTTTTTTTCAGAACATCCCAAGGGAAAATTGAAGTAGATAAATGCTTGTTGCAGAAAATTAGTGAAGACATACTCATTTTTCTTTGTAGTTTTAACAATTATTGATTTATTTATTAGTG
>NW_008396222.1:0-238 GCF_000622305.1 Nannospalax galili
TGCATGTATGTGAGTGCACCTGTGTTGTGCAGTGCCACGGAGGTCAGAAGACGGCATTGGATTCCCCTGGAACTGGAGTTAAGGATGGTTCCTAGCCGTCATGTAGGTGCTGGGAATCAAACCCCGGTCCTCTATAAGAGCAGCCAGTGCTGTTAACCGCTGAACCATCTCTCCAGCCCAATAGTGACACTTTTATCTTGGGGGTAATCAACAGCTACCTAATGGACTTAAAGCCCAC
>NW_008396223.1:0-238 GCF_000622305.1 Nannospalax galili
TAGTGGCAGGTTATAAAAATCAATCTACAAAAATCAGTAGCCTTTCTATATGCCAATTACAAGGAATTGGAGAAAGAGTACAGGGAAATGCTCCCATTCACAATAGCTACAAAAACAAAATAAAATATCTTGGAATAAACATGGCCAAAGACATCAAAGATCTGTACAATGAAATTTTTAAATTGTGAAAGAAAAAGATTGAGGAAGACACCAGGAGATGGAAGGACCTTCCATGCTC
>NW_008396224.1:0-237 GCF_000622305.1 Nannospalax galili
AAAGTTCTAAAGCGATTTGGAACAGACTGAACATACCTCAACCTACAGCTGCATACAACAAACCCATAGCTTAATTTGTTTTCTCCCTCTATCTAGAAACCTTTGTGAGGGAACTGACACTCTTTCTAGCCACTCCAACAGCTATCAAAGTGCCTGAAAACAAATACCGATTCCCTCACTCTCGATTCTACCCTTGGCAGACAAAAGAAAAATGAGGAACCCAAAAGAGGGATGCTT
>NW_008396225.1:0-238 GCF_000622305.1 Nannospalax galili
CAGGCAATACACTCACACACATAAAATAAAAATAATAAATAAAATATCTTTTTAAAAGTTAGCTTTCTAAACCATATCCATATTACTCTTCTATTTTGGAATAATGTCTCCTACCGTATAAAGGACAAACCCTGAGTCTGACAATTGAGTCACTTTCTCATCTAGCCTCTAATCTTCAATATACTCATTACTTTTGGGTACCTGTGACCAACATCCCTGATAGAAAAAAACTTAAAAG
>NW_008396226.1:0-238 GCF_000622305.1 Nannospalax galili
ACATTCCCTCCTCTGAATACTTCCGATATTTTGGGCATTTGGAATGGAGTATGTTGCTAAGAGGTCCAAAGACATTGTGATTTTTAGTCAAGAAACTGGCTACTTTGGGGGGAGCATCTTTTTACCCTAACTGCCTAGCCGATTTGTACCTCCTTCCTTTTCATATTACATTACCCTCTAAAGAGGTTATCCAACTTGGGGATAGGGAATTGGGACACAGACCACTCTGGCTTCTTCT
>NW_008396227.1:0-238 GCF_000622305.1 Nannospalax galili
GCAAGCTATGAAGAGCAGGACAGCATTCTTTTGAAGTTTGTACTTGTAAATCAAATAAACCCTTTTCTTCTGAATTGGCTATTGGTCATTGTTTTATCGAAGCAACAGAAAAGCAAACTAGAACAGTGCTTATATTTTATATAGTTTGACCAGGGAAGTTCTCCATATTTGGCTAACCACAAAGATGTCTAGTGGAAGAATACTTCAAGGAGTGGGAACAGCAAGAATAAAAGCAACA
>NW_008396228.1:0-238 GCF_000622305.1 Nannospalax galili
ATTCCTCACTTTGTCTTTATTTTCTGAAGAAAAATACAACAAAACAAACTTTGTTTGATGCGTTTTATGTTTCTCTGTTTTGACCTCATGCTCCCAGGCTCTTATCTGAGCACGCACGAACTCTACTTTGTAAACACTCACACATGCACATAAAGTAAAAAGCACTACTTAGTTTCACAATTTTTACAAGCTACATGGATATTTACCTGGAAAAGTTCAAAAATCTAGATGCCAGCGC
>NW_008396229.1:0-238 GCF_000622305.1 Nannospalax galili
CCCCCCCACCCCGAAAAAAGAAAAAAATTGAGGTATAATGGGAGTGGGCATATTGGTGCACACCTTTCATCAAAACATTTAGGAGGCAGGGGTAGGTGGAGTTCTGTGAGTTCGAGGCCAGCCTGGTCTATATAGCTAGTCAGCCAGGAATACATAGTTGAGACTCTGTCTCAAAGAAAATTAAGGTATTGTAATGGCCCCAAATGGAGTCCCCCAAATTGTAATAGCCAAAGTAACT
>NW_008396230.1:0-238 GCF_000622305.1 Nannospalax galili
GTGACTTCACTGCTAAAGCAGGTAGTTTGTGATCAGTTATTAGTTTGTTGTTCAAAGAAACACTGAGTGGTGTTATTTAAGCTTCTTAATTGTGAAATCATGTGTAAACCATATGTGTGCTTTTTAATCACTGGTAGGATGACATTCAATGAAAGTACATTGAGCATGTTGAACAGTGTGTGTCATTTGAGACGTAGAGCCAGAGAGAGGTAAATGAAGATGTAGTCCCTCACTTGTG
>NW_008396231.1:0-238 GCF_000622305.1 Nannospalax galili
AATTTTCTTTTTAACATAATTTAAATAAGATTTCCAATATTCATCATTCTAATTATATTTTTGCAGTTTATCAAGTTGAAGCTAAATAGCTTAAGTTTTACATAGCACTTGTGATCATGTTTAAAGAATTTTTCATGGGATTGGAGAGATGGCTCAGCAGTTAAGAACACTCTTTGTTCTTGCAGATGACCTGGGCTCAAATCCCAGCACCCACATGGCAGCTAACAACTGTCCATAA
>NW_008396232.1:0-238 GCF_000622305.1 Nannospalax galili
GCTTCTATGAAGATCCATGTTCTACATACCAGAGCTGCAATGATAATATGATTTAATCCTGTCTCCAAGAAGAGTCTCAGGACTGTCCACAGCTGCTGCTTTGTCTCAAATGATGAGACCTACAATATAACAATTAAACATTTTACCCTGAAAAGTAGAGACTGCTATTGTTGTTAGTTCAACTGCTCCCATCCCTTAAAGGCAAATTAAGAGCCTATCTCAATCAATCAATGGGGTT
>NW_008396233.1:0-238 GCF_000622305.1 Nannospalax galili
TAACTGGTAAATATGCTAAACATTTTCCATGTCTTATTGATCATTTTTAATATTTTCAGATGAATGACTTCAATTTATACATTTGTTCACTGGATGTCTGGTCTTTAGGTGTTTACCTATTTTTGAATTCTTAACTATGCTTTGAATGTTAATCCCATGTTGGAAGAAAAGCTGGCAAAGATTTTTTTCTGAATCTACAGGATTTCTCTTCTTTCTGGTTATTTTTTTCATTGCTGGG
>NW_008396234.1:0-238 GCF_000622305.1 Nannospalax galili
TCAAAAGGGAAGAATTGGGCACACCTAAGCAAAACCTAAGTCCAGCAAAGTGGCTCCAGGCTGGACACCTGGGATACATTCACAATATTCTGGGCAGCTCCACTTCTCTGACTCTGCCATCCACAGCACATGCAGCTCGTCTCATAGGCCCAGACTGGCCCCATTCTACACTTGCTGCTGCCCTTGGGGTGGTTGTCCCATGGTCCTGGCATCTCCAAAAAGCTGAGGTCTCCACTGA
>NW_008396235.1:0-238 GCF_000622305.1 Nannospalax galili
ACACATGGGTCTCAGCAGGAGGTGATGCAATGGCTTCCAGTTCTGAGTGCAGAGCATCCTTCACACCAACTGCAAAATTTTCGACATCTGAATTTCTGTGGCAGGATCTCTGAAAGCATCTGATGGTTTCCGATCTGTGATGAAAATCATGACCTTGGGTACATTGTTTCTAGACCCTTTGTTAGAAACAAATATTTTCTCTCTGACAAGTCATCGCTTTGCCTGTGTTTGTAGATCC
>NW_008396236.1:0-238 GCF_000622305.1 Nannospalax galili
CAAAAAGGAGAAAAAACAATGAAGGTAAAAATAATGAATATAGGGCTGGAGAGATGACTCACTGATTAAGAGCACTGGCTGCTCTTGCAGAAGGACCCGGGTTCAATTCCCAGCACTCATGTGGCAGCTAACAACTGTCTGCAACTCCAGTTTGAGGGAATCCAACAGCTTCTTCTGACCTCTACAGGCACTGCGCGACACGGGTGCACTTACATACATGCATGCAATACACTCATAC
>NW_008396237.1:0-238 GCF_000622305.1 Nannospalax galili
AGTTTGTAGGGCCCAGGCTTCTATCTTCTAGCTCTTTGCCTGCCTGGGCCCAATTGTGTCCACTCTCGGCCCAGGCTCCATGGTCTTGGACAGGTCTGCTTGGCGAAATTGTCATCTGGGGCTGGCTGCTGTGTGATCCTGGGTGGGCCCAGGCTCCTCTTTTGGGGGCTTTTGTCCTTGGCCCTTCGTGTTTTTCCTGGGCATCTTTGTCCTTCCTTTTTTTCACAGGCTGCTGTCA
>NW_008396238.1:0-238 GCF_000622305.1 Nannospalax galili
TAGCCTATGTAAAGCCCCAAATTCAATTCCCAGCACCACAAACAGACAAAACCCAGAATCTATGATGCTTAATAACATCTCTAATTAATACACCTGTGTTCTATATCAAGGTTCCTCCACTTTTTAACCCATGATTCACTCAATACATCAGTCTGTCTCTTATTAGCATCCTTTTGACTAAATTTGGTCTTAAATGTCATTCCCTACTACAGATTTTAACAGTTACTTTATTTTCCCC
>NW_008396239.1:0-238 GCF_000622305.1 Nannospalax galili
TTGTATTGTCACAATGGAACATTGTGAAGTCGTATTTTAATATTTTGATGAAACAATGGCACAATATAATAACACATGGGACAATAGTGTTGAAATACTGGAGCACTGTGATGTCAAAATGTGACATTGTGAAGTTATATTGTAGTATTGTGATGCCAAATTGGGGTAATATAATGTCACGTATGTCGATAGTGTTGGCATATCAGAGCATTGTGATGTCACAATCTGGCATTGTGAT
>NW_008396240.1:0-238 GCF_000622305.1 Nannospalax galili
TTTAACAAATGGACAACCAAGACTCAAGGAGACTTGCTTGAGGTTCCACGGCTGCCCTGGAGGTATCTTTCCAGCTCAATGCATGCTTCTTCCTTTCCACCTTTCCTAGTTAAAGGTCTGGACCATGTAGCCCTCTACACCTCCCCATACTTTGTCTTAAGCACCATTCCGGTCAGTGGGCAACAGGCAGAACTGAGTCCTGCACTCAGTACCCCTTTAGAGCCCCATATTTACTTAC
>NW_008396241.1:0-236 GCF_000622305.1 Nannospalax galili
TACTTACCTCTCAGTGAGGGTGCTTTCGTTCACACATGCAAATATGCATGCTTGAGTACATGACAAAGTATGGAGTTCATCAGAAGAATTGGCCCAAGTTCTAGGTTCTTCTGTAAGAGACACATACAAACATACAGGAGGATCACAAACTCAGGTTATACAGTGAGTTTGTGAACAGCCTATGGTGCCTGAGAATCTGTTTTAAACACACACACACACACACACACACACACACA
>NW_008396242.1:0-238 GCF_000622305.1 Nannospalax galili
CATTGTGATGTCAAAATGGAACATTGTGAATTCATATTGTAACAGTGTGACGGTACTCTGGAGCTATATAATGGCACATGGAGGGATAGTTTTGTCACATTGGAGCACTGTTATGTTACAATGGAACACTGAGAAATCATTTTAACATTATGATGGCACATTGGAGCAATATAACTGCACATGCAGCGATAGTGTTGGCACATTGGAGCAATGTGATGTCTCATTAGTGCATTGTGAA
>NW_008396243.1:0-238 GCF_000622305.1 Nannospalax galili
ACAAACAACACCTGAACATTGTTTCCTCCTCTATCTTTTGATTTTAAACTGTGTTTGTTTTATTGTCTGAATGGCCTTGCATCTCTCTCAGTCAGCACTATGTGACTGCGACTGCGCCCCCAGGGTACTGTTTTGTAGGTTGTCTTGTGAAAGTAAATATCTAGAGGTGCTGGTTAGAATGATCATATGATTTTATTGGGAATATGTAATCCACATTTCTTATTTCACTAACAAAGCA
>NW_008396244.1:0-238 GCF_000622305.1 Nannospalax galili
GTCTGACCACTGCCCTTCTGCTCTCTGTATTACCAGAAGCCAAGCTCCCAGTTCTTGGTGAGCCTGCTGATCATGTCTGTTGTGGTCTGACACTCAGTAATGCACCAGTCATCCTCAGTGTCTTCTTAAGATCCTTTTGCTCTGTACGTGGAGAGACTGGGACACACAAAGAGTTTGCCAACTCTCCGAAAGTCCTCCACCCTGGATTTTATAATATAAATACACAAATAGACATTTA
>NW_008396245.1:0-238 GCF_000622305.1 Nannospalax galili
TGTCACCTGCCATCTTTGACCTGAACATGGTCGTATCAGCTGCCCTCTCTGCCATAAAGATGGACATGTCACCTGGCCCTTCTGATGGGCAGATGTTCATGTCGCCTGCTCCTTTGACATGCAGAAGGTCCTGTCACCTGTCCTCTCTGACGTGCACATGTCGTGTCAGCTGCCCCCTCTGACATGCCGATGGTCATGTCACCTGCCCCCTCTTACTTGCAGATGGTCGTGTCACCTG
>NW_008396246.1:0-238 GCF_000622305.1 Nannospalax galili
GTATCAGCCCACATAATCTTAAAATCTCTAAGGCCATAGTTTAGGTTTTGTTTTTTTAATTAGGTGTTTTGATCAAATCCATGCCCACTCCCTCCCCGTCAACCCCTCCCATATGTCCCCATCACTTTCTTTTGATAACTTCATGTACTCTTTCTAATTTTTTCTTTTTTTTAATGGGGATTTTTGATACTCTAACATTCCCCCCTCTGAAGAGGTCACCCTAAAATCTTTTAAGGAT
>NW_008396247.1:0-238 GCF_000622305.1 Nannospalax galili
TTTCTAACTGCTGAGTAGAACTCCATTGTGTAAATGTACCGTATTTTTGTTTTCCATTTGTCAGTTGAGGAGATCTATGTTATTTCCATTTCTCAGCTATTGTGGAAAGAGCAACAACAAACATGAACGTATAGGTAGCTCTACAGTATGATGGGTCCTTTGGATATATGCCAAGGAGTGGTATTAGCATATCATATGGCAGATTCATTTTTAATTTCTTAGGCGTTCTCCACACTGC
>NW_008396248.1:0-238 GCF_000622305.1 Nannospalax galili
CTTGATGAAATAAGTAGAGGGGACAGGATGTCATAAAGTATCCTAATTGTCAAATAAATGTGACTTTCAAGAGTAGTTGCATTACTTATATGGTCTGGATTGATGGCATGGTTACTGTCTTTTTTGCTTGAAAAAACTAATTTCAGCATCTAAAACATCTTCTTATTGGGCCATATAAAAAGCATGACTTCTCTCTGTCTCTGTCTCTGTCTCTGTCTCTCTCTCTCTCTCTCTCTCT
>NW_008396249.1:0-238 GCF_000622305.1 Nannospalax galili
AAACTAATAAATAAAATCTATCATTAACCTGGGGAAGAACTTGGAGTTCTATAGTTTTATAATTTTATCTACATAATGAATTATGTAAACAAGATATTTTTTTAATTATTTAATTTTTTGTTTTATGTGTATGAGTGTATTGTCTGCATATGTGTTAGTGCACCCATGCTGCAATGCCTATAGAGGGCAGAAGAGGCTGTCAGATCCCCTGGAACTGGAGTTACAGATAGTTGTTAGC
>NW_008396250.1:0-238 GCF_000622305.1 Nannospalax galili
CCATCTCTCCAGTCCCAGTGTTACTTCTCTTTTCTTTCAAAGTGAACACATTTTCCCAAGAGGGAATGCCTTGATTCCCATCTGCAACCACCCCTGGCAAAGCTAAGCTTCATGCAGGTGGGGAAGGATTGAATTTTTCTGGACCCTCCTCTCTCCATAGCCCAGGAAACTTTCTGGATACGTCTACGCCTATTTGGTGTTAGTGATCAACTAGTCCCCACCCAAGATTTACAGATGA
>NW_008396251.1:0-238 GCF_000622305.1 Nannospalax galili
TGTAACTCCAGTTCCAGGGGACCCAACACCCTCTTCTGACCTCCATGGGCACTGTATGTCACAGGTGCACTTACATACATGCAGGCAATACATACACATAAAATATTTTTTAAAAAAAGCAGGGCGTGGTGGCACAGACCTTTAGTCCCAGCATGCAGGAGGCAGGGGCAGGCAGAACTCTGTGAGATTGAGGCCAGCCTGGTTTACATAGTGAGTGCCAGGCCAGCTGGGGCTACAG
>NW_008396252.1:0-238 GCF_000622305.1 Nannospalax galili
CTCCCTCCCTCCCTCCCTCATCTTGGCTGTGGGACTCTGCTCATCTCTAAGCTTTGGTATTCTCCCAGGGCCCCTGAACATGTGCATGTACCTGGAGACGGGAATTGTACACCTTCTCAGCTGCTATTGTGAGGGGCAGATCCAGCAGGGAGAGGAAGGTGAGTCGAGGCGACACCTTGAGCATGAAGAAGTACAGCCCTATCACCTTCACCAGGCTCCGCAACAGGACGTTGGCATT
>NW_008396253.1:0-238 GCF_000622305.1 Nannospalax galili
CCAGAATGAACCTGCAGCAGGGTGGATGAAAAGCGTGAAAGGCAGAACATGCCATAGGCGTCGTTGTTATTGTTTTCAACATCAAAGATGATATATTTGGATATTCAAAGATGATATCTTTGGATGTGATATTTGGATATTCAAAAAGACATTTCAGATTGTGCACTGCATTTAACATACTATAAGTAAGAAAATAAAATATAAATTGAATTCTTACTCTTGGTTTTACTACAAGTAC
>NW_008396254.1:0-238 GCF_000622305.1 Nannospalax galili
CTGCCTGCCCAGCTTCTGGCCCCATAAATTTCAGAATCAAGGAGGACTTGGGCTCACTGGGGCACCTTCCCATTCTGCCATGGAGTCTGTTAACAGACCTTTGTGTGTCGGGTCTATAGTTAGAGTTTGAACCCGAGGATGGGAATTAAGTGTATGTTGAGATGTTTACTATAGAATACCTTGAAGCGAAGGAGCTCACGTCCTCTGATGATGTTTTCAGGACATTTTACATTGAAGG
>NW_008396255.1:0-238 GCF_000622305.1 Nannospalax galili
GAGATAATCTGTTCTACCTCAAAACTAGGGAACTACCAAGGCATTGGTGTGGAAATGCTGGGAGACCACAAAAACCATGTACACACGTGGCGTCATCCAGCCAGGTTTCTGTGCCCATTCATATTCTTTTTGTTATCAGAATTGCCACTCTCTATTCCATCTGTGCCTCTCACTCTCTAAGCACTGCCCACAGAGTGCTGGGATTTCATCTATCAAAGCATCCCTCCCTCTCAAGCTC
>NW_008396256.1:0-238 GCF_000622305.1 Nannospalax galili
TATTTCGGCCTTAAAGGCATGCTTTCAGCCCGAGAGCCCTAAGCCCTCAGCTCCACCTCCTGACGAGCCTTCAAGAACCCCAGCATGGTAATCATGGGAAGGGTTCGAGGAAGAATGCAGAAATGCAAACCAGCAGTGAATCCAAAAACAGCCAAAGTACCAAGCAACACCTTGGGCATGCCCTGGGCAGCTTCAGGGCTTCCTGAAACCCATGAAAACCATCCTCATTTCCAGGATT
>NW_008396257.1:0-238 GCF_000622305.1 Nannospalax galili
GGAACCTGCCTGGGAGTGCAGCGATCAGTAGAGTCGTCAGCACCCAGTAGTCGTGGAGACCCACAGCAATGCGGTGCGGGATACGTATGCACCCCAGCAACGCGGTACACGTCCCGCCGCACCCCAGCGGCCCGTGGGAGACCAGCGCCACGCCCAGCAGCTGGCGTCCCGAGATCCCCGCACACCCATTACATTGTGATGGCACATTGGAGCAATATAATGGCACATGGGGAGATTG
>NW_008396258.1:0-238 GCF_000622305.1 Nannospalax galili
AAAAAAATTCAATGAATCTAAGAGCTGGTTCTGTGAAAGATTAGACAGACCCTTAGCCCAGTTATCCTAAAAAAGAAAGCAAATTCCAATCAACAAAATGAGAGATGAAAGGGAAAACATCACAAAAGGCACCAAAAATTCAAAGAATTGCAAGGGAATACTTTGAAAACCTATACAGTATTAAATATGAAAATCTAAAAGAAATGGATGAATTTCTAAAATCATGGCCACCACCAAA
>NW_008396259.1:0-238 GCF_000622305.1 Nannospalax galili
TTTGCTGCTATATCCTGACTTCTATACATGCTGTTCACAGACCAGCACTGTGCAAAATGTGGTCCTTTATGGTAGATCTGAAGTTTAGTTGCAAGTCAAAATGAACTTGATAATCAGGAAAACGCAGGATGAACTGTAAAAATATTTTCCTCTTAACTCTTGGTATTTTCTGCTTGGAAAGCACTGCGCGACATTATAGCTACTGCCTCTAATTAGCAAATTCCTAAAATATGGCTTG
>NW_008396260.1:0-238 GCF_000622305.1 Nannospalax galili
AGAAAATTAAAATATCAAATGATTATGTATGAATTTTTTAAAATTTCAATGTAAAATCAGACATTAAAAATAACGATGATAGGGAAGGAGTTTCATAGCTTTGGTTTTTGTCATACAAACTTTCCATTATGTAGTTACAGATTTTGGTGGGACTCCGTTGACCAGAAGAAATTACAGAAGTATAAATATATGATTCCCAGACATAGGATTCAAGAAATTCTTATGAGTGCCAGTGAAA
>NW_008396261.1:0-238 GCF_000622305.1 Nannospalax galili
TCTGTCTGAGCCTCCCACCCCAGAATATCCTGGACGTCCAGCTAACCAGCTACAGCTAGTTAGGCATCTCACTCTTTCTAGCTTACCCATTCTCCCTTGGATGGTGTTCCGAGTGCAGTCCACCTACATTTTTAATTTAATTGCTATGGCTTTAATTTCTAGGATTATTATCTAGTTCTCTTTTTTTCCCCTTTTTTTCTTTAACTTAGGTCCCATTGCCTTAATTTGGGATTTTTGT
>NW_008396262.1:0-238 GCF_000622305.1 Nannospalax galili
ATGCCATAGAGGGAGTGACATGTACACAGGTGTGCTTTGAAGCACGTGAAAGACTCATGGAGTGTCAGGAAGAGGCCGATCAAAGGGTGCCTGTGAGCATGAGCCATCTCTAAAGGCACTGGACACACATGTGTTACTGTTGCAGCATCACACCCTACCTACCTACACCTGGAGACCCCAAACAAGAAAACCCTGGACCAGAATTTCACCTAGTCAAGTTGGAGAGACCTGGTTGCCA
>NW_008396263.1:0-238 GCF_000622305.1 Nannospalax galili
TCACCTGCCCTCTCTGCCATAAAGATGGTAGTGTCACCTGCCCCTCTGACGGGCAGATGATCGTATCACCTGACCCTCTGATGTGCAGACGGTCATGTCACCTGACCCCTTCGATGTACATATGGTCGTGTCACCTGCCCCATCTGACGTGCAGATGCTCGTGTCTCCTACCCATTCTGATGTGCTGATGGTCGTGTCACCTGCCCCCTTTCACTTCCAGATCGTCGTGTCACCTGCC
>NW_008396264.1:0-238 GCF_000622305.1 Nannospalax galili
TGTTATCCCAGTACTCAGAAGGCTGATGCAGGAGGATTGCTCCAAGTTTGAGGCCAGCCTGGGTTGCAAAGTAAGACCCTGTCTCAATGCTCCCACCCCTCCAAAGGGAAAACTGGCCCTGACCAGTTAAATCACCTAAATTTATTTCTTATGTTTTGAAAAATAATTTTCTAACCTATACATAGCTGGTAAGTATAAGATTTCATATTGTTAGGGGAGCTGGAGAGATGGCTCAGTG
>NW_008396265.1:0-238 GCF_000622305.1 Nannospalax galili
GATCCCCTGGAGTTGGAGTTACAGGTGGTTGTGAACTGGCTGATCTGGGTGCTGGGAACCAAACTCCAGTCAGTACATGTTCTTAACTATGGAATCATAACTGCTGCCCCCAAAGGTCTTCTTAATGCATTTGTAATCCTCCATCTGTCACCTCTAACTGGATATTTTTAAGTGTTTCCAGGTATTCGCTATTACAAATAAAGCTGCTGCCACTGAGCACCTATGGATCAATCATCTG
>NW_008396266.1:0-238 GCF_000622305.1 Nannospalax galili
GGTGCCCCTTAAAGGAAAGGCACACAGTCATAGAATGCATTCTGCATGCTCTCTCTCCTCCCTCCCTCTCCCCTCCCTCTTACCTTCCTCCCTCTCTCTCCCCCCACCTCCTTTTCTCTTTCTCTTTCCCCCTCCCTCCCCTCCCCCTCTCTTCCTCCCCCTCTCACCTCCTTCTCTCTCTCCCTCCCTCTCTCCCACCCCTTCTTTCTCCCTGCCTCTCTCTTCCTTGCCCCTCTCA
>NW_008396267.1:0-238 GCF_000622305.1 Nannospalax galili
ATATGTACATATCTATGTATAGTGATAGGTTTCCACATGGCTTTTTCTGAAGGACTTTAGTAGGTTACTTTTTATCCCCATGCTCCCTTCTCTGTCCTGTCTCCCCATTCCTCACCCAATGTAACTTCCTACTCTATTATTTCTCCACCCCTCTTTATATTGCTGCATTCTACCTCCCCCTCCCAGGAAGCTTCCCTCCAACCCATGGTCATTTATACTTCCTGACTTCTCTGTATTT
>NW_008396268.1:0-238 GCF_000622305.1 Nannospalax galili
AAGTGTGTTAACACCGAACTACTCTCCCATGTTAATGTGTCTTAACCTCTGAACACTTAGGAGGGGAATATGGATATAGTAATTTGAAAATACGTTTACTTGTGTTGTGATTTGATCAATGTCTTCACATATCTTTTTATTTTCATTTTTAATATGTTTAGAGTTTTTTGCATTTCATATAATACATCTTGATCATATTTAGCCCCCCTTCCCACTCCTCATAGCCCCACCACCAGAT
>NW_008396269.1:0-238 GCF_000622305.1 Nannospalax galili
AGGACATACTTTAGACACAGGATTTGAAGCAATGGAGCTGGAACTGACCTGGAAACCTCCTCCCCTGAAGGCTAGTTCTCATAGCTTTGGAGAGCTCTACAAAAGCTGGCACATTAATTGATGGTCCAACCCTAGTTCAAGGCGTAAAAACCACATCAATGACCAATACGGTAAACAACATCGGTGGAGTGGTGGCACTTTTATCTTGGGGGTAATCAACAGCTACCTAATTGGACTT
>NW_008396270.1:0-238 GCF_000622305.1 Nannospalax galili
ATGGTGGACAAGTATAGATACTGGACATGAGAAAACAGTTTTATCTAGAAACCATGAAAATAGAATAGAGTACTTAGCACTTTAGTGTGACAAGCCATGTATTACTATTGTTGTTTTTAACAACAGCCCAAATCTCTTTAAATAAAGCTCTGTTTAGTCTTGTATCTGACCAGCTTCCAGAACAGATTTAACACACAGTTAATAAGCCTGTGTTCTTATCCTTTCATTTCATTTTTTT
>NW_008396271.1:0-238 GCF_000622305.1 Nannospalax galili
GCTAAGGCAGACAATTCTCGAAGAAAATATAATTATTAGTTTTTCTAAATGTTCATGCTATCAAAGTACCTTCTAAATATCTAACTTTATATCCATGGACCTGGGCTGTTCTCAGCCTTCGAAAGAGAAGCTTCCCTTCGCAGTGGGCAGCAGTCAATGGTGTTGAGAATAAGAGACTGAGTGTTCCACCCTAAATGAGACATCTCTACACCTCCACTCCCACCAAGGCTCAGGGAAC
>NW_008396272.1:0-238 GCF_000622305.1 Nannospalax galili
ATCAGGTTCTGTGAATACCATTGTTGATTTTCCAATATGAAGTGACTTAAAGGCAATAAAGACTTTGTCTCCATTTGTACAGAAGTCAAGAGATCCGTTTGTACAGCAACGGAGGTCGTCAGACCTTGAGTATCTGTAATCAGGTACCCAAGAGTGGCCAAATATTAACCACTTTGGAAGATTTTCATTAAAATAAGTACATGATAAATTTTTTGGTCAATTTCCAACTGTGCTAGAG
>NW_008396273.1:0-238 GCF_000622305.1 Nannospalax galili
GTCGGGTCTGTGGAAGCAGTTCGATACAGGAATGCAAGTATTACCCTGGAGGCCTGAGGAACCTACTAGAACAGGTACTTTTAAATTAGACCAGTATTCTCCTTTTGACCTAATAATGTGGTATGTATGCTTAGCTGTGAGCAAAGAGATGGGCTTAATCATTTCTCAAGAAATTTTTCCTGCCATGAATTCTTGCCTGAACTTTAGCCTCGTTTAGCAGGACATATTTCTTGTATGA
>NW_008396274.1:0-238 GCF_000622305.1 Nannospalax galili
ATTCTTCCTTACTTTTAGAGATTTTAACTTTATTTTACAGCCATTAAATTAAAACATTGCAGACTGTTTTTCAAGAGTTAGAGAAGTCATTGCCCCATCACTTCACTTTATAGTTGAGGAAACTGAGGTCCTCAGAGGGAAAGCAACTTGGAACCATCTAATCTGGGTATAGTCAGGGCCTTTGGTCATGAACTAGAGAATTTTGCACTCTACACCTTCTCTTTGCACTCTACACTCT
>NW_008396275.1:0-238 GCF_000622305.1 Nannospalax galili
TCTGCCCCAAGCCAGTAGGTCCCCCGCTAAGCAAAGCAAACCTGAGTCCTGACAGCATACTAATGGTCTTTGGAAGTGGGGCTGTGGGAATTAATTAGGGTTCGATGATGTCATAAGGGTAGAGACCCTGTGATAGCACCAAGGGCTTTATGAGAAGGGGAAGTGCAACCCAGGCTTACACACTGCTCTGCCTTGTACTTAGTTTGTACTTATGTGAATGACTATGTTTGTCTCTCTC
>NW_008396276.1:0-238 GCF_000622305.1 Nannospalax galili
TGGGGGTAACTGGAGATGTGCATCACTGGCTCTGCCACCTGGATTGGTGAGTGGAAAGAGACATGAGCTTGGTGTGCAAGGAAGGCCCACTGAGACACCCCATGATTTAGTGAACCAGGCTAAATCCTAGCCATCCTCATGTGGTGATATGGGAGGCTGCTCACATCTTGCCCATGTATCTCCTGAATCCTCTGTGGGACAAAGGGTATTCACACCCATTACAGTTCCCCTGGGTCCC
>NW_008396277.1:0-238 GCF_000622305.1 Nannospalax galili
TCATAAGCCAGGAGCCAACGTAAACCCTTTTTCATTAAGTTGTTCCCTGTCAGATCTTACATCACATCAATGAGAAAAGCAAATAACACAGGGGCTTTTGTTGTGACTCCCTTCAAACGTATATGGTTTTAGTCTGTTCAGAAGAGCAGACTATGATGCTATATAGAAGCATGGGTGGCAGAGGATAAGGTTGCAGGTGGCAGAATCAGAAGATCTTCACCCGAAATAAATTCAGTTG
>NW_008396278.1:0-238 GCF_000622305.1 Nannospalax galili
GGACTGACCACATTCATTGCCTTGGAAAGCTTCAAAAAATGAGGTGGGGCACCTCCCAGGCATATTTAATGTGGACGAAGCTGCTATAATCCTGGAACTTCATTTAGAAACTATTTGATGAATGGAAATCTGTAGCTAAGAGAGAGAGTTTCTCTGACGTTATCTACCTATGAAAGGAGAAAAAAGGAGTCATGTTATTACATTATATTCTGTGCACAGACCCATGTGAGGGAAGAAG
>NW_008396279.1:0-238 GCF_000622305.1 Nannospalax galili
TCTGGGATAAAGCCGACTTGATCATGGTGGATGATCTTTATGATGTGTGTCCCTATGTGGTTTGGAAGTATCTTGTTGAGAATTTTGCATCTATGTTCATTAAGGATGTCGGTCCATGTTTTTTTTTTTTTGGTTGTATCTTTACCTGGCTTTGGTATTAGATTGATGTTTCCCCTTTCATCTCTGGTTTTTTTTTAATTTGGAGGTGCTCTTTCTTCTTTTGGGTAACTGGGCTAGC
>NW_008396280.1:0-238 GCF_000622305.1 Nannospalax galili
GGTTGCACCAAATGATGAGAATCTACCTAACACATATATGCAAAGAAGCATTGTTAGGTAAAACAAAATAATGTTAATAATTAGTTACATATTAACAGATATCTTTGAAAAAATGGCATTGCCTTGTAACTAAAATCATATGTATATACATGTAAAACCCTGATAAAATAAATCTATAAGTCAGGTGTGGTGGCGCATGCCTTTAATCCCAGCACTGTTGAGGCAGAGGCTGGTGGAT
>NW_008396281.1:0-238 GCF_000622305.1 Nannospalax galili
CCTCTTCTGTCCTCCAAGGGCATTGCACACATGGGTGCATGTACACACATGCAGGTGATACACTCATACACATAAAATAAAAATATTTTTTAAAAATGAGGAGAGTTTGTAAAACAGTTGTTCTGTATAAGCACAGTGTTGGTGAGCCCCAAGTTCTCCCTAGATGTGGAAAGAAGTGATGAATTAGGACTTGGTGGCTGTCCCAACATCCAGTCTTTCTCCACACTGCCCCAGGGAC
>NW_008396282.1:0-238 GCF_000622305.1 Nannospalax galili
CTATCCCTGTCAACAATCACTCTGTTCCCAAGCAGAGGTATCAATGGAAAGTCCTACCATCGGAAATGAAAAATAGTCCTACTACATGCCAATTTTATCACATAAAGTGATTAGGCCAATTCTTAAGGAATTCCCTGCTGTTCTTGTTCATTGTATTAATTGTATTCTCCTTAATCATCCTTCTATTCAAATTTTAGAAGTTCTGCTTACTAAATTAATGACTATTTTAACAAAATAG
>NW_008396283.1:0-238 GCF_000622305.1 Nannospalax galili
GACACTGGGGCTACAGGGATGGCTCCAGTTAAGAGTACAAGTTTGGTTTCCAGCACCCATGCACCCACGGCTAACAACCATCCCTAACTCCAGTTTCAGGGGATCCAACGCCCTTTTCTGGCCTTAGCAGGCATTGCATGCACAGGTGGTCTTAAGATACATGCAGGCAAACTACTTATATGCATAAGTTAAAAATAAATGAATAAATCAATAAAATTTAGAAAAGAATCCAGGGTGG
>NW_008396284.1:0-238 GCF_000622305.1 Nannospalax galili
TCCTCTGCCCTGGGAATGGTGTGCCCACAGTGGGTGGGTCTTCCTACCTCAATTCACAATAATCAAGACTAACACCCCCCTCCCCCATGCTCCTGATCTGGACTCCTTTCCTAGGTGATTCTAGCTTGTCTCAAGTTGACAGCTAAAATTAACCACCACACCTTTAATCCCAGCACTTGGGAGGAAGAGGCAGGCAGATCTCAGTGAGGTCAAGGCCAGCCTAGACTACATAGTGAGT
>NW_008396285.1:0-238 GCF_000622305.1 Nannospalax galili
GGGTGTTGCTGGGAACTGACAGGGGAATCCCACACCTGTGTGGCATGCCATCCCATTCTGTCCCACAAGTAGTAGGAGACTGTCCTTGAGCTCTGGGGAAAGTTGGGGAAGAAAAGGTGGTGCAGAGATTCAACAAGGCTTGAGCTATGAGTGAGGCCACTCTGTTAGTCTCTCCTTAGGTCCTCCTGGCTGGCTTTCCAGTGATCTATTTCTGATTCATTCATCGGGAAACTGCTTT
>NW_008396286.1:0-238 GCF_000622305.1 Nannospalax galili
ATTTTAAATCCTCTCAAATTTCTCCAGCAGAAAATATTATCTTAAATGTGGCCCATATAAGCATATTTGATAAAATGTGTCCAATTTGATCCTGTCAAATTGTTAAGTAAGCCACAAGAAGGATAAACTCCTAGGCCCTTAGCATTTTCTGGAGACTTCTACAAGGCAATGAGAGCCCTGGAGGAAGAAAAGATGGGTTCAGACTCAGACTCCAGGAGGAATCTAAGCTGCGTTTTTT
>NW_008396287.1:0-238 GCF_000622305.1 Nannospalax galili
CAGTAAACAAAACCAAAACTACTAAATAGGGGAAAGAGATTTATGGAGGACCTATTATTCTAATATTATGCATGCAATTTTAACCTGAGTATATTAACTCTAAGCATATTAATTTGTTCAGTTTTCTATTTTTTGACTGAATTTATTTCCCATTTAGTGTTTATCTAGCATTTGTTTAGAGACATGGTTTCATTATTTAGCCCTAGCTGGCTTAGAACTTGGTTTATAGCCCAGGCTG
>NW_008396288.1:0-238 GCF_000622305.1 Nannospalax galili
TCCTTGTGCAGAGTCACATGGTCATACCTTTATTGCTGGTTGAGTTCCCCCGGCTTCAGTCCCCATCACCTTAAGATGCGTGCTGCTCTGCACCTAGGGAGAGAGGCCCCAGAGAGGCTTCGGGAGACACATGGGCCTCTGTTGCTGTTCTCGATATCTCTTCCAGGATCCAAAGGCCCTTCTCAGAAGTCTCTGTGATAGGAGATATATAGGAATAGTCTCCCTAAGCTACGAACAG
>NW_008396289.1:0-238 GCF_000622305.1 Nannospalax galili
ATGCTTACATGTGTGTGCATACAGACATTTTGATGAGTGCGTCTGCATGTTCTCTATTCTCAAACAGGTTCAGTCTTCAACAAAATGGAAAGTGATCATCGAGAAAAATAGTTTGGATCTCAGTGTACCCCAAAGTCTACATGGTGAAGACTGGGTCCCCAGCATGGGGATATTGGGGGGTTTTTAATTTATTTACTTTTATTTTATACATATGAGTGTTGTGCCTCCATGTATGTAC
>NW_008396290.1:0-238 GCF_000622305.1 Nannospalax galili
TGTATGTATGTATTGCCTGCATGTAGGTAAGTGCACCCGTGTCGTGCAATGAATGCCCGCAAAGGACAGAAGAGGCTATCAGATCCCCTTGAACTGGAGTTGTGGACCGTTGTTAACTGCCATGTGGGTGCTAGGATTCGAACCTGGGTCTCCTGAAAGAACAGTCAGTGTTCTTAACCTCTGAGTCATCTCTCCAGCCCCCCCCCATGACTTTTAATGTGAAATATGATGTTAACTT
>NW_008396291.1:0-238 GCF_000622305.1 Nannospalax galili
CCCCCCACTACTAAGGAAGAAATCTTATCCTTTTGGGGCATAGCAGGATATCTACAAACTTGAATCCCAAATTTTGCCTTCCTAGCAAAGACCCTCTAAAAGGTATCAAAAGTGGACCCTTCTGAACCTGTAAAGCCCCTGGGACCAATCACAGTGACTTTCCATGCCATCAGGAAGGCCCTCTGGACCCTCCCATTGTGGAGGATTTGGTGTTGCACTGCAAATCCACTTGAGCATA
>NW_008396292.1:0-238 GCF_000622305.1 Nannospalax galili
TTAAATTTCTTTGCTCAGTTAAGTAAATGCACATTTTTAAAATGAAGAATGGATCCAAGTTGAGCTCAGCCAGGCCTTGAGATTCATTACTCAAAGCAAAGTGTCTGAAAAGTTCCATAGAATTCTGAGGCTCTCCCTCCCACCAGAGGAAAACACACCTCAGGCAGCTCCCTCAGAAGAGGCCACCCTGGGAGGCAGGCTGGGTAGTTGCAGCTGCCTGGACCCAGGAAGTAGGAAG
>NW_008396293.1:0-238 GCF_000622305.1 Nannospalax galili
TCCTCTGTGTTGACCCTCCTCTTTGTAGACTGTACATTGGTTCAAGTCCATTTGATTGGGTCTCTAAGGCCTTCTTGATCAACAAGGCAGGTGACTCACCGCAGATACAGGACCATTTGAGAGATGCTCATAGTCTCCTGGAACTCTTTGACCTAGGATGGCAAGGAGCAAAAAACTGTCCTTTATGTCCCCCTGATCAAATTAATATAGGCCTCAAAGTATGGCTGTTAAACATCCA
>NW_008396294.1:0-238 GCF_000622305.1 Nannospalax galili
CTGCCTCCTGACTGCCGTGATCAAAGGCATGTGCCACCACACCCAGACTTATATACACAATCTTATTCAAATAAATGGAGAGTAAATTTCTTCAGCATAGAATGTATCTCACCTGATTTTTTTAAATACTAAGTACATTAATACAAGATTTAAAATTTGCTGCCGTGTGATACAATTTGTTGAATGAAGGAATGAACATCGCTAGAGTCCTATCAAGCTGTTAATGTCTTTATTCAGG
>NW_008396295.1:0-238 GCF_000622305.1 Nannospalax galili
CCCCCCGACTCATGTTTCAATCTTTCTGCTTATTATATCTCTGATTTTTTTTCTTCCCTGCTTCCAAAAATCTTCTAAGAGTTGCCAGATAATAAGAGACAAATTGTGCAAATTAAATGTCAGGAAGTGGTGCATTCGTCAGTGAGCTTTTTGCCATCCATGGCACAGCCGATTCCCCTCTTGAAGCCAAATACTTCTCCAAATTGGAGTAGGCTTGATGAATTTCTTCTCTTTTTTT
>NW_008396296.1:0-238 GCF_000622305.1 Nannospalax galili
TAGGGGAAGGCAGAAATAAAAAATTAGAACCAAAAGCAAAAAGTGTCAAATAAGAAATTATACATAAAGTCCATGGAATATCCATCATCAGAAAAAAGTTTATTGCCCCCTGGATTTTCTAGCTGGCATTAATGGTAAATTATTTCTTTGTGTAAAGACAGTAAATGAGGAGGTGAAAAGTGACCTCTTTTTTAAATTGAAGGCATCCAATAACAGCACGTGCCCCCCCACACACACA
>NW_008396297.1:0-238 GCF_000622305.1 Nannospalax galili
TTATATGATGAGATTAATGCGTGGTGGCCGCTGTGATTTTCAGTGGGAACATTGAGTGAGTGTGACTCCTGTTAGCACCCTTTATCCCTGCGCATGTGTGCATATCGCTGGGCTTCCTAAGCTTTAGATCTGTGAATGATCACATGTAAGAAACGTGAAGTGTCCTATACCCTGGGCCCTGGGTGCTCTGCTGTGCGAGGGAAGCAGCTGCTCACCAGAACAGGGAGGGGCTCCCTGG
>NW_008396298.1:0-238 GCF_000622305.1 Nannospalax galili
TGTGATCAGAAAAGTGACTCTTGGTGGATCTGTAATTTATTGAAGAACTTTGCATGGTCAGTGGTCCAGGTGGAAACTGAGCAATGCTCTTGGTTAATGACAGGATAGCTACTATGATGGAGAACATGCTCCTCCTTTTCTCCCCAAGCCATTTTCTTTTGGGAAGGCATGGTGATTAAGGTCACAGACAAACCCGGGTTCTAGTGGCATTGGCCACTTGGCCTTATTTATCTTCAGA
>NW_008396299.1:0-238 GCF_000622305.1 Nannospalax galili
TTTCCATATTGTTTGGTTTCTGTGTGCTGTTTAAGCTTATGGATGTTCTTTGTTGGTTATGAATTCAGCCAGAATTCCTACACTGTTTTTGTTTAACTTGATTTGGGGTCTATTAAAATTGTTTATGTAGCTTAGTTACTTTTTGTTTAGGTATGGAAGAAAAATTTGGGGGTATTTCAAGTTCTTTCTGAGTAGTAGACTGGTCACAATCTTGACTGAGCTGGTGTGTCTGCCTGAT
>NW_008396300.1:0-238 GCF_000622305.1 Nannospalax galili
ACTAACTTGTGCCACTGGCAGGCACAGAGGTACTCCAAAATGTCCAAGAATAACCAACTGGCACATTATATACTAACATACCCCTGGGTAGAGATTTAAGATGCAAATGAGACATGCAGCGTGTGAAGTATGTATCACGACAGGAAACAGAGCTTGTGCAAAAAAAAGCCTAAGGCTATGCAAATGGCCTCCACAAAAAAGGTCCCCATGCTCCACTCCACTTCCTTGGAAGTGTACC
>NW_008396301.1:0-238 GCF_000622305.1 Nannospalax galili
TCTTTAGTTTCTATTCCTGATGAAAATACTCAAGAGAAATGTAGTGTATATGGACGCTTTCCACTCACCGGTCCTTGGTGGCGAGTGAAGGTCCGAGTAATAAAGCCGGAGCGATCCAGAAGCTATCAAGTTCAAGGATTCCCATCGTACTTTTTACAGTCATCACCACTTCAAAAAAATATCTGTTCGCTCTTTCTTAAAGAGTGTATGCTTACTTCTGAAGTCATAAATAAGTTTT
>NW_008396302.1:0-238 GCF_000622305.1 Nannospalax galili
CATTCAGACCTTGAGCCTTTCACTGTGTTCCCTCCCTTAGAACTCTCTTCCTCCTTTAAGAAATGCCACATTCCTTATTCCATATTTAGAACTGCAACCTTCTTTGCAGGACTCTCAGTTTCCTTTGTGACTTGAGTTTTCTCTATATCTAACATACTATGTATTTTTACTTGTTTATCTGGTGGCTCCTGTGTCTCCCTTATTAAGATATAGCCTCCATGAAGACAAAAATTTTCAC
>NW_008396303.1:0-238 GCF_000622305.1 Nannospalax galili
ATGAGCCCAAGCTCCCGTTTCTGTCTTCCACCGTTCCTCAAATCGACCCTAACCTGGAAATTCTTATCAGGAAGTCGCCCTTCTTGGCCAGGCTCTAATGCCTGCTTCTGTCTCTGCCTCTCTCTGTGTATGTCTCTCTTTCATGGTATGCACATATGAGTGTGCAAGTATATGTGCCCATGCACTTACATTCAGAGGCCAGAGCAGGACATCAGGCATGTTCTCTATCACTTAAGAC
>NW_008396304.1:0-238 GCF_000622305.1 Nannospalax galili
TAAGATACAAGGACTTCATGCACTTTAGGATTTTCCTAGTTATGTATAAATATTAACAATTTCATATATCCATGTGACATTTAGAGAATTTGTAGCACCTCAATGATACTTAGGTTCTGGTTCTAGTTTGTTTATCCATTGCTGTGACAAAATACCCTTACCAATACCAAAATGGGGAAGAAAAAGCTTATTTGCCTTACATCTCCTGGGGTTCATCAGGGAGGCCAAGGAAGGAACT
>NW_008396305.1:0-238 GCF_000622305.1 Nannospalax galili
CTCCCAATTCAACAGTTTGGCCCTCTGGGCTTAACATCTCAACATGGGCTTTTACGTTTTAAGAACTGAGGGATGGGGGTGTGATGGCTGGTCTTCACTGTCAACTTGAGCGGATTTAGAACTACCTAGGAGATGCACCTCTGAGTGTGTCTGTGAGGCCTTCCCAGAGAGGTTTAGCTGATGAGGGAAGAACCACTCTGGATATGGGCAGCACCATCCCATGGGCTGGGGTCCTAAA
>NW_008396306.1:0-238 GCF_000622305.1 Nannospalax galili
ACCTTCACTGTGGCTTCAGGCAAACCCAGCCGTTCTGCAAGATTCGTTCTGATGGGAGAAAATTGCTAATGTTCAGTGTTTGGTGTTATGGCTAAAATGAAATCTATAGATATATGCAAAATCTAATCCCACCTTCCAGTACAATTTTCAGTAATACACAGTGAGACTTGCTTTAGGGGGTGGTTTCCTATTCACAAGTCATCTGTTGAATTTGAGATTTTCAAAAGGGAACACATGT
>NW_008396307.1:0-238 GCF_000622305.1 Nannospalax galili
AGCCCTAGACCTAACACTAAACTTCTCCTAACCCTAAATTTACTCCCATATAACCCTAATCCTAGCCCTAACTCTAATCCTAACATTAAACCTAACCCTAGACCTAATTCTACCCCTAGCCCAAACCCTAATCCTAATCTTAAACCTAAACCTAAGCCTACACCTAATCCTAACCCTAAAACTAACCTAACTCTAAACCTAAGCCTAACCCTAAAACTACACATAAACCTAGCCCTAA
>NW_008396308.1:0-238 GCF_000622305.1 Nannospalax galili
TCCTCCTAATGCCCATGGGCGGGGTTCAGGGGTTTCTTTGTGGAGAGAGTTGTGCTCCTGATTTAATGTCCATATGGTTATAAGATAACTCAGATTTCCTCAGAATTTTGTACATCGTAATTTTTTTCCAGAAGTTTCTCATCTAAGTTTTTAGACGTCCTCATTTTTTCTCTTTATTCTTCATACTTTTCTTTAGCTCTCTATGCATTTACAATAATATACTACTTGGAAGCCCCCC
>NW_008396309.1:0-238 GCF_000622305.1 Nannospalax galili
GTCCAATTTTCCTGTCTTAGTGCTTTCCCCATCCTTACTGCCTATTCCACACTTACTCCACTGAGGCCATTCTTGCCTAGGCCATCAGTGACCTCATTATGTACCTGATGAATGAATCCAGCCATGTTTTACTCTGAGCAGTTCAGCCTCCTTCAACTAGTCCTTCAACTTCTGTTGTGCTATGTTCTTTTGTCTTTTTGACTTCTGTAGTTTCTCTCTCTCTCTCTCTCTCTCTCTC
>NW_008396310.1:0-238 GCF_000622305.1 Nannospalax galili
GAACAGAAGCAGTGCGACTCCAGGATGTCAGTGAAGACAATGTTAAGATGTGCAAGAGTGCAGAAATACTGAAGCTAAGTTATTTGGGGTGATGGGGTGGGTTGGGGAGGGGATAGTAGGCATTGGCTGAAAAACCCCACCAGGTTCAAACCTTCCTGCTTAGCTCTAGTATCTGATTCTGAAACTTCCACCAGCTCCTGCACCAGACACTCTGGTCAATGTCTCCAGGAAGGGCTGG
>NW_008396311.1:0-238 GCF_000622305.1 Nannospalax galili
GCAGTTGACATGACCATCTTTATGGTAGAGAGGGCAGGTGACACGACCTCTTTACGTCAGGGGGGCAGATGACACCACCATCAGCATGTCAGAGGGGGCAGGTGACACGACTATGTGCCCGTCAGAGGGGACAGGTGACACGCCAATCTTTATGGCAGAGGGGGCAGCTGACACGACCATGTGCCCATCAGAGGGGGCATGTGACACGACCATCAGCACGTCAGAGGGGGCAGGTGAC
>NW_008396312.1:0-238 GCF_000622305.1 Nannospalax galili
CACCCCCATGGCAGCTAACAACCTTCCCTACCTCCAGTTCTAGGAGACCTTGACACTGTTTTCTGATTTCCACCAACACTGCATGACATGTGTGCACTTAACATGAAGGCAGCACACTCAAACACATAAAATAAAATCAGTTAGCTTACATGGTAACAAGTTTCTTTATGGCATTCTCAAACATGCTTCGTCTTGGTTTACCTTCCCCTACTCGTATCACCCATTTCCCCAACCTCCA
>NW_008396313.1:0-238 GCF_000622305.1 Nannospalax galili
TGGGTTGCCCCTGCCCCTCCCCTTTAAAAAAATATTGTACCGATGGGCTGGAGAGATGGTTCAGTGGTTGAGAGCATTGATTGCTCTTGCAAAGGACTCGGGTTCAATTCTTTGCACCTACATGGCAGGTAACAACTATCTGTAACTCCAGTTCCAAGGGATCTGACACCTTCTTCTGACCTCTGCCGGCATTGCATGACATGGGTGCACTTATACACATGCAGGCAATACACTCATA
>NW_008396314.1:0-238 GCF_000622305.1 Nannospalax galili
TGCTCCAATATCCCATCACAATGTTACAATATGACTTCACAATGTTCCACTTTGACATCACAAAGCTCCAGGGTGCCATTCTAACGCTACAATATGACTTCACAGTGTTCCACTGTGACTTCACAATGCTCCAATGTGCCAGCATTATCGCTCCATGGACCATTATATCACTCCAATGTGCCAACATGATATTACACTAAGACTTCAAAATATTCCATTGTGAAATCACAATTCTCCA
>NW_008396315.1:0-238 GCF_000622305.1 Nannospalax galili
AAAAGAGGGGAGGATTAAAGTAGAGATGACAAGAAATCTCGTTTATCAGGAATTTTATTCATGGCAAGCCTGGGGAAAGTCTGAGTTTGCTTCATTTGGGATAGCATTCTCCTTTTTGATATTGAAGGCTCATATGATCACTTCCTAACTTTACAACTGAAAGATTGAATAATTTCAGAGGCCTAGCACCCTTTGGGATGATAGCACACATGCTGTTCCTTAGAAATGCATTACATTT
>NW_008396316.1:0-238 GCF_000622305.1 Nannospalax galili
ATCTTTTAAGAATAGTAGAAATATCTAGAGTAAATGGAATATTTCTAAATATCCCTTCACTGCCTAAATTTCCTCGGCAATATTTTAACAATAGCTAAATTAGTCATATAGTTTGGGTCTGTGCTGTCTAATATGCAGCAACAGTTCACATGTGGATAAGTAAATTTGAATTTCAACTAAAATAAATAAAATTCACCGTTCAGTCACAGTAGACAAATTATAAGTACCATAGGAGCTT
>NW_008396317.1:0-238 GCF_000622305.1 Nannospalax galili
AGGGATGGACCCTCTTAAGTCACCAGAAATGGCCCAGAGTAGCATAGTGGGTTCCGTTCCAGATCTAGCATCCCCACAGGACCAAGGAACCGGAATGAGGTGTATCTGCGCAACAGGCCGGGCCGGGCTCTGAGCCACCGGCATGGCTCAAGGGACACAGTGTAAGGGGTGACACAGTTTCCACATATCACAAGTGACCTCACAGGAATGTGTGCATCCCTGGCCACACATTTGTACC
>NW_008396318.1:0-238 GCF_000622305.1 Nannospalax galili
TGAGATCTCTCAGTGGTTTTAATCTGCATTCCCCTAATAACCAAAGATGTTGACCATTTTTTAAGTGGTCAGCCATTTGTTTCATTTTTAGAGAGTTTCTTCTTCAACTCATTGCTACACCTTTTAATTATTTTATGTTTAGTTTTTTTAGTTATTTGTATACTCTAGATGCAAACCCCTGTCAGAGGGATAGCTGATAAAGATTTTTGCCAGTTCAGTAGGTTGCCTCTTCACTGGA
>NW_008396319.1:0-238 GCF_000622305.1 Nannospalax galili
TGAGTATATCAACTCTTGGTGGTATGCAACATTCCATTGGTGATCTGGGCAGTGAGAGTTGAATTTGCCTCACACCAAAGATTAGAGTAAATAAAGGATGAGGCCACACAGATGGACTGAACAGAGACTGAGTGCAGTCCAAATCAAGCCAAAGTCAATCTTACAGCCTTACAAGCTACATTGTCTTGGGGCAGCAGCACCTTCTCAGACCCCAAACTGGATGTATGGCTGGATTCCT
>NW_008396320.1:0-238 GCF_000622305.1 Nannospalax galili
TTCACTCTGAATGCAGTCCCCACCAACAAGGCTTCCTATTGTTAACCACAGCCAAATTCCATGAAATTCTGGTTTTAAAATGTTTTGAGTCAAAATTCTTCCCAAACTGTGACGAGCTGGCAAAATCCTGCTTCATGGGACTGGGTTTGAAACAATACAGCATGTGGCTAAGGGGAGCCTGCAAGATCCTAACCAAGGCTGCGACTCCAGCCAACCTGAGCAAAACCACGTGGGCGTC
>NW_008396321.1:0-238 GCF_000622305.1 Nannospalax galili
TAGGGGCTGGAGAGATGACTCAGGGGTTGAGAACACTTGCTGTTCTTCCAGAGGACCCAGATTCTATTCCCAGCTCCCACATGGCGGCTAAATTCCAGGGGATCTAACACCCTCTTCTGCCTTTGAGGGCTTTGCATTTGTATGGATGCATTTATATATGAGCACATAAAACACTCCTAAAATAAAAATAATAAACAAAATTTTAAAAATTTAAAGATGTAAAAATACTTCTTACTAA
>NW_008396322.1:0-238 GCF_000622305.1 Nannospalax galili
ATTGAGCACCGTTTTTACATATTCAGCATGGTGACAACACAATGGACCATGTTATTGACACAATGGCGCATTGTGATTGCTCAAAGAGCATTGTGATGGTACAATGGAACATTGTGAAGTCATATAGTAACACTGTAATGGAACACTGGAGCAATATAATGGCACATAGGCCTTTGTGTTGGTACACTGGAGCATTTTGATGGCACAGTAAGCATTGTGATGGCACGATGTAATACTG
>NW_008396323.1:0-238 GCF_000622305.1 Nannospalax galili
ATTGGAACACTCTTAGGGAATACTATAACATTGTGATGGCACATTGGAACATTGTGATTTCATATTGTCACATTGTCATGGCACATCGGAGCCATACAATGGCACTCAGGGCGATAGTGTGGGCACATTGGAGCATTGTGAGGTTAAAATGAAACATTGTGAAGTGATATTGTAACACTGTAATGGCAACATCGACCATTGTGATGTCACAATGGAACATTTTGAAGACATATTGTAA
>NW_008396324.1:0-238 GCF_000622305.1 Nannospalax galili
GATTCCAAACCCTTTTAAGTTGTCAGTGAAAACCGACCGTCACAACCCTAATCCTTGCCTCTTGAGCTACATCTCCTTTCATCACATAGTTTACAAAAGGCCAGTAGGAAATTCACATTTCTCCCTAACATGATGAAACGATTCCACATGGAACCAGTGTGAACTACGAAGCAAAGTTACTAAGGTATGATTACTCCTTCAACATCCTATAAGTTAAATGAAGTGATACAAATTTGTC
>NW_008396325.1:0-238 GCF_000622305.1 Nannospalax galili
GCCTTCTCTGGTCCCCAGGAGCACTGCTTCTGGGCCTGCCCCCACCCTCACATGCCTCTGCTTCCCTGGGCCTGCAGGACCCGCAGGCCTCTCTCCAACCCGCAGGCCTCTCTCTGGGGTAACTCCTCGCATCTTGATTCCCCCAGCCTTATTCATCCTCCCATCTCCCCCGCTGATCTCTCCCCCTAGCCTGGGTCTGGACCATTCCTTGTCTTGGTGCCCCAGACACCTGGGGAAA
>NW_008396326.1:0-238 GCF_000622305.1 Nannospalax galili
CAACTCCCAGGTCACAATCCATCACTGAGGGAAGTCAGGGCAGGAACTCAAAACAGGAACCTGGATGCAAGAACTGAAGCAGAGACCATAAAGGAACACTGCTTACTGACTTGCTTTTCCTGGCTTGTTCAGTTACCCTCCTTATAAAGCCCAAGGCCAGGGATGACACCACCTACTGTGGACTGAGCCCTTTGACATCAATTACCAATTAAGAAAATACCTCACAGACATGGCCACA
>NW_008396327.1:0-238 GCF_000622305.1 Nannospalax galili
ACAGGTGTTATGTTTGTGAATTCAAGGTCATGTTGGCCTATATAATAAATTCCAGGCCAGCAAGAGCTATACAGGAAGGTAATGTCTTTAAAGAATTAAATTATTCTCTGCCTCCTCTTTAATTCTTGTAATTACTTCCATTTCTTTGCACAGAATTTTTTTGTTTGTGTTTTGAAACAAGGTCTCTCTGTAGCTCCAGCTGGCCTGGAACTCTCTATGTAGACCATGCTGGCCTTCA
>NW_008396328.1:0-238 GCF_000622305.1 Nannospalax galili
TTTTTTGAAAAGTAGGATATGGTGTTCTCAAGGCCCAGATCTTAGTAAACTAGAAGGTGAAGGTCATGTTGGAAACCCCAGGTCTGAATCTTGGTAGCCCATAGGACCAGAATTAGTTCAGGATGGAGATCCGAAACTCCCAAGACTGGAGTAGGATGTTGGTGACTGACCCCAGGAGCCAGAGACTGTGGTACTATAGTATGCAGGCAAGGAGTTTGAGGAAAGGGCATTGAGGGGG
>NW_008396329.1:0-238 GCF_000622305.1 Nannospalax galili
TATATTGCTCCAATGTGCCATCACAATATGACAATATGACATCACAATGTTACAATGTGGCATCACAATGCTGGAATGTGACAACACAATGCTCCAATGATCCAACACTATCACCCCGTGAACCAATAAATTGATCCAATGTGCTATCACAATGCTACAATATGACTCCTCAATGTTCCATTATAACATCATAATGCTCCAATATGCCAACTCTATGGACACATGTGCCATTATATTG
>NW_008396330.1:0-238 GCF_000622305.1 Nannospalax galili
AGCAGGACATCAGTCTACTTTGATATTAAACTGGAATTGGCCACAGTGAAAGACATTCATTTTATTGTGAAGGGCTACAAGAAAAAATGAGGAGAAATTTTATTATATTAATGTCAAAGGATTTCTGCATTCAGAGATTAATGGACAGTTCCCCGGAGGGAGAAAAGTATCCATATTGGTTTGGCTGGTGTATTTGCCTTATGAAAACACGTTATGGTGGTGTTTGGTGGCAGGATAG
>NW_008396331.1:0-238 GCF_000622305.1 Nannospalax galili
CAGTACCTTTCTTTGAAAGTGGAGTCTTAGTAATATGGAAATAGATGTTTGTATTTTTCAGTTTTGGAGGTAAAGAATGAACATGAAGAGAAAAATGCATTCAAGTATGAATGTTACTTTTAGAGAAAAGTATCAAATTCCTAAGGACAGTAGGAACATTTGGAGACATCTTTAGAGAACGAGGCTATCAGTTTTGATCAGGATCTTGACTGGAGGACTCATCCGTTATTCTAGAGAC
>NW_008396332.1:0-238 GCF_000622305.1 Nannospalax galili
CATTGCACGACATGGGTGCACTTGCACACATATAGGCAATATACTCATGCACAAGTAATAAAAATAATAAAATAAAAATTCAGATTTGTGTGCCAGGACAGAGTTTTATTTTGGTGTGGAGATAGTGTAGTGGTTACTTACATAGCCTTAGCACATTCTGAAGCATAGCTTCAAGCTACTCTTGTTGTGTGGTCTGCACCTGTCTTTTGGTCTGAGGAGGATTTTGTTGTGGTTCTAT
>NW_008396333.1:0-238 GCF_000622305.1 Nannospalax galili
TCTGCAAGTCAGAAGGCGTAGGAGACACGACCATCTACACGTGAGAGGGGGTAGGTGACACGGCCATCTGCACGTCAGAGTGGGCATGTGACAGGACCATGTGCATGTCAGAGGGGGCAGGGGACACGACCATGAGCACGTCAGAGGGAGCAGGTGACATGACCATCTGCAAGTCAGGTGGGAAGGTGACACGACCATCTGCACGTCAGAGGGGGCATGTGACACCACCATTTGCACG
>NW_008396334.1:0-238 GCF_000622305.1 Nannospalax galili
TTTTCTAGATTGCTGTAAATCAAAATTGTGTTCATAGACCACCCAACAAAACCCTCCTCCCCTGTTTTCATTTCCACCATGTTCTGTAGAGGGAACATTTGAAATAATTCCTTTAACCCTAAACACCTAAACACACAGTCCTTTCCTGCCCTATGCAGGCTGATCTCACTGCTGCCCTCCTCTGACATTTGTCAGTCACCTCTCAGACCCCATCTAGTTCCCAAGAAAAAGCTTGACT
>NW_008396335.1:0-238 GCF_000622305.1 Nannospalax galili
CAGCTCTAATATTCCTGGTGGAGTCTTGGGGTCTCTTATGTATAGAATCACGTCATCTGAATGCAGGATACATTTGTTGCTTTTCCTGGTTATATCTTTTTTCCTTTCCATCTCTTACCTTATGGCTTTACCTAAGACTTTAAGTACCATATTTCACTAAATCTTTAAAGCTCACCTTTGAGCCTTTTGGTCTTAACGCTAGGCCCATCCATTAAAAGAATCATTCTGTGCAGGGTTA
>NW_008396336.1:0-238 GCF_000622305.1 Nannospalax galili
AGGCAGGCTGATCTCTGTGAGTACAAGTCCAGCTTGGTCTACATAGTGAGTTCCAGGCCAGCCAGGGCAACATCCTGTTGTAAGATCCCACGGTAAGATCCTGTTTCAAAAGCAAAAACTAGAAACAAACAAGTAAAAAGAAAGAGAAAGCTTTCAATTTAACAGTGGAGAGTTTTGATAGTCTAAATACTTATTAATGTTCTAACTAATTACAAATGAAAAGCAACGGTCCATAAGT
>NW_008396337.1:0-238 GCF_000622305.1 Nannospalax galili
GCAGATGGTCGTGTCACCTGCCCACTCTGACGTGCAGATGGTCCTGTCACCAGCCCCCCTGACGTGCGCATGGTCTTATCACCTGCCACTCTGACGTGCAGATGGTCGTGTCACTTGCACCCTCTGACGTGCACAGTGTCGTGTCGTCTGCCCCCTCTGACATGCACATGGTCGTGTCACATACCCCTTCTGATGTGCAGATTTTCGTGTCACTTGCCCCCTCTGATGTGCAGATGGT
>NW_008396338.1:0-238 GCF_000622305.1 Nannospalax galili
TGTCCTGGACATACTGATCACAGGTGAAGGGCCAAGTGAGTCCAGTAAGGACCCAGGATCTTCACAGACCCTACTAGGGGAGCCCATGGATAGAGACTAGAGTGAAGGTTCAGAGTATAAGGGAAGAACAGAAAAAAGGCAGGGGCAAAGGACGGCTCAGAATCTGAGAAGCCACACACAGAGTACCATATCCTCAGATTCAGGCTGTAGTGATGTCTCACCACAGAAGGAAAAACTC
>NW_008396339.1:0-238 GCF_000622305.1 Nannospalax galili
CTCAGCACCCACAATGTATTCATCCCTGGGATGGCATGCTTAGCATTCACGGTTATCTTGAAATCCACAGATGACAACGGGAGTTGGGAACAACCTTGGGTATACTGTTGTAAAGAAAGAGCATGATAAAGATCATGGGGAGCAAGGTCCTGTCCATCAGTGTCAGTGATTCTATGATGACCACTGGAAAGCACCCAGGAGTGAGCAAATACTCAGTACCAGGGCATCAACACAACTA
>NW_008396340.1:0-238 GCF_000622305.1 Nannospalax galili
ACAATAATAAGTTTCTACTTTTAGGAGGAAAATGAATCACAATGAGAACAGTGACTTCTGAGTAGAGCACTGCATGTACCACTGCTAGAGGCAGGACAGGCAGAGAAAGCAGTTCCCACGCACAGCAGCTAAGCAGAGCGATGCCAAACCAGAGAAGGTGCACAGCTGTTTCCCTTACCTTTGCTAAAAAGAGGGTTAGCCTTTTCTAAAACTTTTCCTACCCCAGGCTACAGAACAG
>NW_008396341.1:0-238 GCF_000622305.1 Nannospalax galili
CTCACAGCCGGGGCCAAACAGCCTTGGCCCACAACCTTGGCCAACGGCCTTATTCTCCTTTCTAGTGAATAGCCCTGTTCTCCATTAATCAGTAGATTCCTCCCTTGGAGTACGTCAGAGCCCCTGTGTTCTGACTGATACGATTACTCACTCTTTACTTCTTTGTTCTCATTCTCTATTTAACCCAATGCTTGAGCTGCAATAAACGAGACTTGATCAGAACACTGTCTTGTCTCCA
>NW_008396342.1:0-238 GCF_000622305.1 Nannospalax galili
TGCACAAGACCCATGCAAACTCAATCAGACAAAAACCAGCACAGAACTGGGAAAATGAGCAGCCCAACATTAGCCGAGGAACTATTGGCAGCTGGTCACTGCTGGGTGAGGGAGAGTTGATCTTTAAGGGAATGATAGGCTTAACAGGCTCCAGTGGATGAATTCAATGAGACACAGCTGGGCACAAACGACGCACTAGGCATTAACATATAAGACAGGATGCATGAAATCCTGTGGG
>NW_008396343.1:0-238 GCF_000622305.1 Nannospalax galili
AAAGAAATGAATGAATATTAGGCATTTTACACAGTATCTGGCTCATTGTTCCTAACACTGTGTAAATATTTTAGTGACCTGGGGGCATGAGACAGTAACAGTCTTTAGGAATGGGTGAGCAGGTTCATGTAGCATGAGACATGGAGAGAGGAGAGGAGGGACCACAGGATGATGTTCCAAGGTATTTCACCTTCATCTGAAGTATACGAGATAGTGGTTTTTGGTAAAGTCATGAAAG
>NW_008396344.1:0-238 GCF_000622305.1 Nannospalax galili
TTAGGGCTGCACACAAGCCCCCTTGTTGCATAAGAAGGAGGTCAAGACCTTCTATTCTGTAAGGCGACCTCTGCTAGTGAGCTTAGGGATTGTTCTAATTTAGTTACAGACTATTCCAGACTCCTGAGGTCTGTGTCAATCGCTACCTGGAGGGCTCTGTAGTTGTGGTCCTGTAAAATTAAGGCCGAGGTGCCCACTCCGGTCGCTCCAGCTATACCTAGACCAATTAAGGAGGATA
>NW_008396345.1:0-238 GCF_000622305.1 Nannospalax galili
GCTTAAATGTAGGATGAAGGTGAATGTTCAGACTAGGGTTATGTTTAGTGTTATGGTTAGGGGTAGGTTCAGGTTTAGGGTTGGAGATAGGGCTTGGCTTAGGTCTAGGTCTAGGGTATGTTTAGTGCTATAGTTTGTTTAAGCATTAGGATTGTATTTAGTGTTAAGTTTAAGTCTAGGGTTACTTTTAGGGTTAGAGCAAGGGTTGCGGTTGGCTATAGAGGTAGGTTTAGAGTTA
>NW_008396346.1:0-238 GCF_000622305.1 Nannospalax galili
TGCAGATGGTCGTGTCACCTGCCCCCTCTGACGTGCAGATGGTCATGTCATTTGCCGTCTCGTTTGTGGACATGGTCGTGTCACCTGCCCTCACTGATGTGGACATGGTTGTGTCACCTGCCCTGTCTGCCATTAATATGGTCGTGTCACCGGCCCCCTCTGAGGAGAAGTCGGTCGTTTCACCTCTACCTCTGACATGCAGATGGTTGTGTTACCTGCAACCTCTGACGTGCACATG
>NW_008396347.1:0-238 GCF_000622305.1 Nannospalax galili
TCCTTTTTCTAAGTCTAGTTTGAAATAAGCAGTTATCTTAGGTGACTAAAAAACATTGTTAAGTAGCTATATTTTATCTACTGACACTATGATAGAAAATGACATTTCAGTTCTCAGGAAGTATTAGGGTAGTCCAAAAGGACTATGTCAGGACATTATTCCTGTGCTTAGCTTTTCAGTGTGGAACTAAGTCTCCTGCTGCCATTCAGGGCTGTCCATGGACCCATTTTCCCACCCA
>NW_008396348.1:0-238 GCF_000622305.1 Nannospalax galili
AATCAATACAAACACGGTCATCGTAGCATTAAAAGACAGGGGTCTGAAGACACTGGAATGAATCCCAGATTTGTCTCTTAACAGCTCTGTATTCTTGAATGAATTTCTTAACTTCTACATCATCTGTAGAATGGATAATAGTAGTATCTGCCTCATAGGATAAATTTCAAGTACTCAGTAAAGCTAGCTGGCACAGTAGTATGTGCTATTATTATCTTTATCAACAAGTCAACATTAG
>NW_008396349.1:0-238 GCF_000622305.1 Nannospalax galili
ATGTCACCTGCCCCGTCTGACGTGCAGATGGTAGTGTCACCAGTCGTCTCTGACTAGCACATGGTCATGTCATCTGCCCACTCTGACGTGCACAACGACGTGTCACCTATCCTCTCTGAAGTGTTGATGGTTGTGTCAACTGCCCCCTCTGACCTGCAGATGGTGGTTTCACATGCCCGCTCTGATGTGCAGAAGGTCATGTCACCTGCCTCCTCTAACATGCAGATGGTCGTGTCAC
>NW_008396350.1:0-238 GCF_000622305.1 Nannospalax galili
CAATCAAGAAGATGCCTCACAGACATGGCCACAGGCCAGTTCAATGGAGGCTATTCCCCAATTGAGGCTTCCTGGACCCAGGTGTGTCAAGTTGACACTAAAGCTATCCAGCACAATGGAATTTGCAAGTATTTTTTCTCATTCTTCTGGATACTGTTTTACTTTTTTGATGATGCTCTTTAATATGCCAACTCTTGGTGGTATCTTAGTTACTTTTATCATTGCCATGACTAATATC
>NW_008396351.1:0-238 GCF_000622305.1 Nannospalax galili
AAGAACTAAGTGGCCATGGTGGCAGAGGTGGAGGTTATGCCTGGGCTCCACAGCATGGACTCCCACTCACAAAAGCTGACCTGGCTAGAGGTGCTGCTGAATGACAGATCTGTCAACAGCAGAGACCAAAACTGAGCCCCCGATATGGCACTGTTCCTCATGGCAACTAGCCATGCAACCTGTTGGCAGGTTGATTACATTGGGCCACTTCCATTTTGGAGGGGACAGTGTTTTGTCC
>NW_008396352.1:0-238 GCF_000622305.1 Nannospalax galili
ATGGGTGTTTCTACCCAACCTTTTTAGTATCTTCTCTGAAAAAGTTTCAAACATTGTCTCCTCAACTTTTTCTTTCGTACTTGCTTATTTTTCTGAGACAGGTTCTCAGTATGTAGCCCAGGCTAGTCTGAAACTCGTGATCCTCCTACTTCATCTTCCCGAGTGCTAAAATTGCAGTGCATGACCATGGCCAGCTCTCCTTAGTTTTGGGTTCATGTTAGATCTCTTCTTTGCAGCC
>NW_008396353.1:0-238 GCF_000622305.1 Nannospalax galili
TCAACCCATGGAGGATCTTACCTAGGCTTCATTGGAGATGGCGTGACAATGATCTTTTCACCTGCCCACTCTGATGTACAGGTGGTCGTGTCAAGTGCCTGCTTTGACGTGCAGATTGTCGTGTCACCAGCCTGCTCTGACGTGCAGATGGTGGTGTCCCATGCCCTCTCTGACGTGGAGATGCTCATGCAACCTGTCCCTCTGACGTGCAGATGTTCATGTCACCTGCCCCCTCTGA
>NW_008396354.1:0-238 GCF_000622305.1 Nannospalax galili
GTCCTGGAACTCACTGTGTAGACCAGGCTGGCCTTGAACTCAGAGATCTGCACCAGGACTTTTTTATTCCTCAAAGGAAATGCTATACGTAGTCAACAACTCTTTTTCCTCTCAACCTACAGACCCTGACAGTCACCATTCTACTTATTTCTGTGTCTGTGAATCTGATGACTCCTCCGAATTAGAATCATGCAATATTTGGGTTGGTGGGTGCCGGCCTTTTCTCAAGGGTCAGTTA
>NW_008396355.1:0-238 GCF_000622305.1 Nannospalax galili
GGGACAAGCCACCATCTAAGACACTAATCATTGTGATGACTAATTTTATGCGTTAACCTGGAGGGTATGTTTTGATGAGACTAACATCTCAGGTGGTAAACCTGTGGTAAAGCAGATTGGCGTCTGTAGGCAAGTAGCCTCATCCAGTTAATTGAGAGCCTGAAGAGCACTGAAATCCAGCCTCCCACAGCAAGGCAGAATTCTCCAGCAGACTGCTTTCCTACTTTGTCTGCATAGC
>NW_008396356.1:0-238 GCF_000622305.1 Nannospalax galili
CTGGTCAGGCCTCCCTGGAAAAAGCAGAAATAAATCAGACGCCAGCTCCTACTTAAGATCTGATGAAATTCTCCATTTCCGCTCCAAATTGAATTTCTCTCGCAGGATCCAAGCAGCTCCTGGGAGTAGTGAGGGCCCTCCTTCCTCCTCTACTTGAAGCATGTTTTAAATTAATGGACACAGAAGACTGGAGAGATGGCTCAGCAGTGAAGAACACTGGCTGCTCTTGCAGAGGACC
>NW_008396357.1:0-238 GCF_000622305.1 Nannospalax galili
GAGAACTTCCAAATTCCTTCTATGAAGCCAACATCACTCTAATACCAAAACTTGGTAAAGATACAACCAAAAAAGAAAACTACATATCTATATCCTTGATGAACATAAATGCAAAAATTCTCAACAAAATACTTGTGAACCAAATACAGACACACATCAAAAAGATCATCCGCCATGATCAAGTCAACTTTATTCCAGAGATGCAGGGATGGTTCAATACACATAAGTCAATAAACAT
>NW_008396358.1:0-238 GCF_000622305.1 Nannospalax galili
ATCCTTCCAAGTCTACCAAGGGAATCCAATCCCTATCAGGTGGGTCCAGGAAGTCTCCTGAGTCTCACAGCCTGGGGCCTTCTAGCACATCCACCTAGGCCACCAACAGGCAATCTTGAAACTGGGCCCAAAAACCAAATGAGAAGCATGCAGGAACAAAAGACACAAAGACAAGAGACACTCACCGATCAGATCAGGTAGACTCTGCACTCTGGGGTCCAGTGGGGGGGGGTCTTGG
>NW_008396359.1:0-238 GCF_000622305.1 Nannospalax galili
TATTGACGGTGGTTCAGCAGGTCCTTGGCTCATTTGCAGGTGGGCTGGCAGAGGAGGTGGATGACAAAGTTCTTCATGCTGCTTTCATTCCTTTTGGAGACATCACAGATATTCAGATTCCTCTGGATTATGAAACAGGTGGGTCCCTTGAGTGCCTCTTGTGTTCAATACCCTCTTATAAGGGAAGAAAAATCTTAAGTCATCTCAGTTCTAAATTTGCATTTTTGGACTGGAGGTC
>NW_008396360.1:0-238 GCF_000622305.1 Nannospalax galili
CCCTCCTCATGTAGAATGTCCACATCCCAAGGGAAAGACCCACCATGGGCCATCAACGAGATGGTGAGTAGCTTCCTCTTGCGGACCAGAGTTTTCAAGTGTCTAGAGTCTGGGTTTCTTAGTTCAGTCACCAACTGCAGAACTCTCATTTGGTATCCTTTCTATCGTTTCTGCTGGATCGCATGTTCTGTGTAGACCTTGTTTTCAGAGTATCTCCAGTCTGTCTCAACTGGCCAAG
>NW_008396361.1:0-238 GCF_000622305.1 Nannospalax galili
TCTGAAGTGAAAGGGGCACAATTTTTCTCCAGAGTTAGCTGTTAGCATATTTAAGCAGCCTCAGTTTTTAGCAATTATCCTCTATAATATACAAACACATAATATTTACACGAAAATCTGTCACACTCTTTCCTTTAGGAGGCAGAGGACCAAGAAACCTTGCTGCCAAAGTTTTTATATGTATTACTACAGTTAGGAATGGCAACCATTGTTGATGCCCACTGCACCGGGGCCTGAG
>NW_008396362.1:0-238 GCF_000622305.1 Nannospalax galili
TTGACACAACCTGGAATCATCTGGGGTTGTTTACTTGGGTTTGCTTTGGCCCGTGAGCATGTCTGTGAGCGTTTGTCCAAAATAAGTTAATTGATGCGAGAAGATCCAGTGTACTGTGGGCAGCACCATTCCCTGGGTCCTGGACTGTATCAGAGTGGTGAAATCAAGCTGAGCATGAACAGGCAAGCAAGCAAGTAGGTACGCACTCATTTTCCTCTGCCCTTCACCGTGGATATGA
>NW_008396363.1:0-238 GCF_000622305.1 Nannospalax galili
CAGAGGACCTGGGTTCAATTCCCAGCACTCACATGGCAACTAACAACCATCCGTAACTCCAGTTCCGGGGGATTTGATGCGCTTTTCTGACCTCCACGGACATTGCATGACACGAGTGCACTTACATACATCAGACAATACACTCATACACATAAAATAAAAATAAATAAAATATTAAAAAAGAAAAAGAGACATTGTAACATGTGCTTACTTACTCATGGGAAGATCCCAGTAAGGA
>NW_008396364.1:0-238 GCF_000622305.1 Nannospalax galili
TGTCCTGATCCACACCACCGGACCATTCAGCAAAAAGACTGCCTGGGTTGAAGGAGCAACTGGAGCCAATCAATACCGCTGGACCACGAACAGAGAAGTACAATTGGCAACAGGTACCGTGACCCACGCCTTCCTCCATGTCCCAGATTGCCCCTATCCACTATTGGGGAGGGACCTCTTGACTAAAGTGGGAGCACACATCCATTTTAAACCAAAAGGAGCAACTGTAACTGCGGCT
>NW_008396365.1:0-238 GCF_000622305.1 Nannospalax galili
CCAGGTATGGCTTTCCACAGATGATAGGGTCAGATAATGGACTGGCTTTTATGTCCAAGAGTCTGGCAACAGTTCTGGGGATTGATTGGAAATTACATTGCGTTTATAGACCCCAGAGTTCAGGACAGGTAGAGAGTGAATAGAACTCTGAAAGAGACCTTAACTAAATTGACCTTAGAGGCTGGCAGTGACTGGGTGACTCTCCTTCCATTCGCACTCTATCGAGTGCGTAACTCCC
>NW_008396366.1:0-238 GCF_000622305.1 Nannospalax galili
TTCTAATCTCACAGCAATGTGGCATGTTGAGCTGTGTCTATAGCAGTCTACCGCTTCTCTGAGACACTTCTAAACCATAACATGACTTGGGAAGGTGCTGGCAAAGTCCTATTGAACAAACAAGAACAAGTGGCAGAAAAGTGTTCTCAGTGTATTTCAATTTTTGTGAAAACTAGAACAATTTTCATAAAGACCTCTAGTGTGTATATGTGTGTATCTAATGAAAAAGTTACTGTAG
>NW_008396367.1:0-238 GCF_000622305.1 Nannospalax galili
ACTCCATCCATCTGAAGGCTCTGTGCGATGGTCCTTCTGGGACCCCCACCTCCACCCCCAGCATCCCTTAGCCTGTGGCCGCATCACTCCAGGCCATCTGGTCATGTAGATGAACCCGGGACATCCAGGGTGGTCTCATCTTGCTGTCCATCATGGCATCTGCAGAGTCTTGTTCTAGCACGTGGTCGTATTCACTGGGGTGTGGCTCAGTGGAGGACAGATGCTTATCCTGTGCCAG
>NW_008396368.1:0-238 GCF_000622305.1 Nannospalax galili
TCATAGGAATGACACAATGGTGCATTGTGATGTCAGAATGATGGCACAATGGAACATTTTGAATTGATATTGTAACATTAAGATGGCACATTGGAGCAATACAATGGCACATTTGTCCATACTGTTGGCAGACTGTAGCATTGTGATGTTACAGTAGAGCATTGTGATGTCACATTGCGGGATTGTAGGTGGACATTGATCACTGTTTTTGAATATTGAGCATGGTGACAACACCCTA
>NW_008396369.1:0-238 GCF_000622305.1 Nannospalax galili
GATCCATTGTGTTGTCACCATGTACCCTATGCAAACACGGGGACAAATGTCCCTTGACAATCCCCCAATGTGACATCACAATGCTCCAACATGTCATCACAGTGTTACAATATGACTTCACAATGTTCCATGGTGACACACAATGCTCCAATGTGACAACACTATGGCCACATGTTTCATTATCTTGCTCCAATGTGCCAGCACAGTGTTACAAAATGAAGTCACAATGTTCCATTGT
>NW_008396370.1:0-238 GCF_000622305.1 Nannospalax galili
TCTCGGGTCACAGATGCGCCCGGGCTGTTTGCTTCATTTGGCTGGGCCGGGCTTCTTTGTCGGGTATTTTGCCCAGGCCCTGTTCCATTTAAGCTGAGCCCAGCGGCTCCACCCTGTGGGCCCAGACCACTGGATCTCAGCACCTGGCCCAGCGTCCAGCATGCACGTGGATTGTGGGGTGGCACAGATGCTGCTTTTTGCTGCCTTGCCAGGCTACCAGCTGCTCCAAGAGAGTTTG
>NW_008396371.1:0-238 GCF_000622305.1 Nannospalax galili
TCATAATAAATTTTGTTTTTACACAATATATAGCTTCTGACACTTAACCTAGGCATGTATTCAAGATGACTAATATTTTAAACACATACCTCAAACCCAATTGTTTTGGCACCAAAATGCTCTAAATACATGAATTCTCTACAATGGAAACCAATATCCTTTGAAATACATCATTCTGTAAAAATATGTTCCCTTGAGTAGCACAAGCTACTGCCAATGTGGTTCAAATTTAGCAGTG
>NW_008396372.1:0-238 GCF_000622305.1 Nannospalax galili
CAGGAGGAGGGGGAGGAAGGACACCACCATGGCGATGCAGAAGCCCATGAGAGTCTGGGGGCTGGTGTCTGAACAGGAGGCCTGGACCACAGCCAGGTGGTCACAGAAACAGTGGTAGATGTAGGTAATGCTTTCAAATGCCATCTGGGAGGTCTGTACCACTGCTGGGATAGGCAGGATGAGGGCGGTGATCCAGGCACTGGCTGCCAGTGCAGCATTGGTCTGTGGGGTCATGTGG
>NW_008396373.1:0-238 GCF_000622305.1 Nannospalax galili
AGGCTCATGTAGTGTGGCCCAAGAAGTAAAATGGTGCCTTCTTTTTAAATAAAAGATAAGCTGTCATTGTAGAAAAATATTTTTCTAGTAATTTTTTTTTCCTTTTCAAGATGAAATATATTTGCTTTCTATTTAGCTTTCTGTTTCTCTTGTGCACTATCAAGATACAAGCATTTTTATCTCTTTTTATCACAATTTGTTTTTAAGCGCATATTTTGAGGCGCTCCTTCAAAAACAT
>NW_008396374.1:0-238 GCF_000622305.1 Nannospalax galili
ATTAATTAATTATTTAATTAAACTGCTGCTTAAAGTACATGCTAATGCCTGAGTCGTAGTGAGCAGCTGGAGGAAAAGCCCCAAAGTAACTCTTTTTCAGAGTTAATACAAACTTATTATTCACTGAAAAATGTCTCAGTTATATATGCTAAAACATTTTATTTAGAAATATAAAGTATTCAAAGCCCAGTTGGGTCTTAGGACATTTTAAATGGATGTGTATTAACAACTGTTCTAA
>NW_008396375.1:0-238 GCF_000622305.1 Nannospalax galili
AATTTAAATCAGCCTGCCCCATAATGTAAACAAAAACAAGGGATTTAAAGCAGCAGGTGGTCATGGAGCACTTAAAGAATTTTAGGTGGCTTGGCCCATAGACAAACTGAAAAAGGATTTTAAAAGCCATTTTTTTTTCTGTAAACTTTTTCTTGGGGAAGGGGCTTGTCTGAAAGGACTGCCCCACATGGAGGGCTTTCTCCTGTAGTCCTCTACACCCTTGTGTGCTTCCCCTTGG
>NW_008396376.1:0-238 GCF_000622305.1 Nannospalax galili
TTGGATCCCCAGAACTGGAGTTACAGATGGTTAGCTGTCATGTGGGTGTTGGAAACCAAACCCAGTCTATTCTGAGAGCAGTCAGTGCTCTTAACAACTCAGCCATCTCTCCAATCCCAAGAAACGACTTTTTATTGTATTTTTCTCTTTATTGTTCATTTTATATTTCAGTGAATTTTTTGTGGGCGGGGAGGGAAGAGTTTTCTTTTTTAGATATAGCCTTATAACATAGTTCTTG
>NW_008396377.1:0-238 GCF_000622305.1 Nannospalax galili
CACTAACTGTATCCCTAACACAAATCTAAACCTAGTGTGAAGCTAGCTCTATACCTAAAACTAACCCAAACACAATCTTAGCCCAGATGATCATCCTAACCCTGCCCTAATAATTCATGAAGCCCTAAACCTAAATCTAACTATAAACCTATAAACTTAATCCTAAATATAGCAATAGCCCTAACCATAACCTAGCATAACCCTAAACCCAAACCCAAACCTAAGTCTAACCCTAACC
>NW_008396378.1:0-238 GCF_000622305.1 Nannospalax galili
AGAAACTGGATCTTACACTAGAGAAACAGACTGTTGGAGAACAAGAGGTTAGAAGTTCTTATCAGTAATAATTTTGCATCATTTTTATATCAACTCTGCTTATTCATAGGACAGTAGTGCATCTTCAAGGGAGAAAAGGGAATTGAATTCTTTGGGATGTTTATGTGCCATGAATGCTTTTCTGTTGGATGTAGCCAAATGCATAGAAAGTGATATTGGGCTGGAGAGATGGCTCAGC
>NW_008396379.1:0-238 GCF_000622305.1 Nannospalax galili
AATGAACTCTTACACTATTAGCACTGAAGCAAAGCCAAAATGATAAGGGACTAAGAATGCCCATTTTGGATTTTTTCCCCTATTATATGATTCTGCTTCATTAGCCAATTTATTTTCCTTTCTCAGCCCCTGCAATTTAGATACTTGGCCAACTTTTACATTTTTTAAATTTTCAAACTTTCTTTGAATTTTCCAACAACTCACCACTGCAACATCTTCACTAATGACCATTAAATTC
>NW_008396380.1:0-238 GCF_000622305.1 Nannospalax galili
AATGTCCAAAACATTGGAATTGATGCTCTAGTAGGACGCAGCAATTTTGAGCCCCCGCAAGCTCAGGCACAGGGACCTCCCCACTATTGTGAACAACTACGGATTTGCACGCTTCCTGCTTTTCGAAGTATGCCGACTTGCGGTGATACCAAATTATCCAAATTAATACAAAAACCAGGCGAGTCTTTCTCTGATCCAACAAAGTATAAATAGAAAGATCAGTCATCAGGGAGCTGCC
>NW_008396381.1:0-238 GCF_000622305.1 Nannospalax galili
TGTGGGCTGAGCCAGAACATGAGGAAGTTCCAAACGGGAGGATTCTCACACAGCAGCCCCACAGACATGCCCACAGGCCAATCTGATGGAGGAACTCCCTCAACTGAGATTTCCTCTGGTATGTCTACGTTTGTGTTGAGTTGCCAAAAAATGACCAATGCAATTATAAACCAAATGTTCTTTATCCAGTCACGTACTGATGGATATCTAGGCTGGTTTCATTTCTTGACTATTGTGA
>NW_008396382.1:0-238 GCF_000622305.1 Nannospalax galili
CTTTTAGTAGCTTCTATAGTGGTATTTTTCCATATGGCCTTTTCAAATTTGATTTAGTATTATTTATCCTTTCACATACTCTCCCCTCTGCCCTCCTGTTCCCCAACCCAATTAACATTTCCTACTCTATTATTCTGATTTCCTGTTTTATATTGCTGCATTATATCTCTCCCTATAAAGCCTCCCCAACCCCTTTGCACCAGTATTTGTTTCCTCACCTCTCTGGATTTTCCAGATG
>NW_008396383.1:0-238 GCF_000622305.1 Nannospalax galili
ATTTGAAATAATTCTGAATTTATTGCAAGTTAAATGAAAAAGAAATTGTTCTGTGAAGTTCAGTGAGCGTCCTGATTCAGAAACAGAGGTATACTCAATAGTTAGAGTTACCAAATTTGAGAAGATCCAAATCTGAGTCTGAATTCTTCACATTCTCCACATTTGTCTATTGTTAAGCTCCAGTCTTTTTCTCTTATATGGTGTAGATTTGAATACTTGCTTCATATATGCATATGCA
>NW_008396384.1:0-238 GCF_000622305.1 Nannospalax galili
CAGTCTCTAGCTCCACCAGGACAACCCAAACACAGGTGCTGATGGTGACTGCGTAGACATGCAGGTAACAACTGACGGGAGATGGAGGTACATGAACAACAGCGTGTTCTCGTTCAATCTTGAAACTTCAAAAGCTTAACTAGATTGATGGGGGGATCATTAGACCCCTGAAGTGAGGTGTCACACGGATAGAGTACGCCAAATAGTTAACTCAAAGCGTTGACTGTTATTGTTACTA
>NW_008396385.1:0-238 GCF_000622305.1 Nannospalax galili
ATTCCTTTAGTCTCCTTAGCTATCTTGCTCCAGGTATTTCCTGTCATGAGAGCATTGTGATTAAAGGTGCGTAGCTCACCCACCCAACAATTAGAAGATTGCTGAGTATCTGAACTCTAATCTTCACGTTTTGTGGCAAGGGACTGACAGATTGATCTATCTTCTCTTCCCATAGTGCTCCCCCCCACAACCTAAATTCGCCTGCCCTGTCAGTTTCACACGGGCTTCAAGTACTTAA
>NW_008396386.1:0-238 GCF_000622305.1 Nannospalax galili
TATGACTTCACAATGTGACATCACAGTACTGCAATGTGCCTACAGTATTGCTCCATGTCCCATTCTATTGCTCAAATGAGCCATCACACTATTACAATATGACTTCCCAATGCTCCAATGTGGTGTCACCATCCTTCAATGTGACATCACAATGCTTCAGTGTTCCAACACTATCGCTTCATGTGCTGTCACAATGTTCTATGGTGCCATCACAATTAATACATTATGACTTCACAGT
>NW_008396387.1:0-238 GCF_000622305.1 Nannospalax galili
TATGCCAACACAATGGCTCCATGTGCCATTATATTGCTCCAATGTGCCTACTAAATAGTATAATATGAATTCACATTGTTCTGTTGTACCATCATAATGCTCATTGTACCAATACAATGCATCATTGCATCACGACAATGATCCATTATGTCGTCAACATGATAAATATGCAATCACGGTGCTCAAGGTCCCCTCACAATCCTTCAATGTGAATTATGATGCTCCAATGTGATATCAC
>NW_008396388.1:0-238 GCF_000622305.1 Nannospalax galili
CAGTCTCTAGGTCGCCAGGCAGATTTTAGGTTGGCTACTTCTGTGGTTGAGACCAGGGACTATCTCGCTCATGTGCTGTTTGTCAGGCGGGCCTTCCTCCTAAAATCCACCCTTTTTTGTTTTAACATGGGCATAGTCTGGAGAGACAGTGGCTAACTATCCTCTTATATGACTGACACTGTAGAATCTGCATCTGTCTTAGGTTGTCCTCCACACATGTAGGCCTTACCCATCATTG
>NW_008396389.1:0-238 GCF_000622305.1 Nannospalax galili
TGTTGTACATTAGCATGCCAGAATACTTTAACATTCCTGGCTTTTATCTTTCTAAATTCATTTGATAAACATTCCTTTAAATGCTACTTTCTGGATCTGATCATCATCCATTGTACATATGTATCAACATATCAGCACACCCCACAAATATAGGCCATTATGTGCCATTAAAAATAAAGATGTTTTTATAGAAAGGAAGGTTCTTTTGAATCACTCAAAATAGTTCCCTGTTGTCTAT
>NW_008396390.1:0-238 GCF_000622305.1 Nannospalax galili
TGTGTGTGTGTGTGTCTGTCTGTCTGTCTGTCTGTCTGTCTGTCTGTCTCTACCTCGACAGTTGGCGGTGACCTGGAGTGTGATGTCATGTGTGGGACCAAGACCCAGGGAACCTCAGTCACTGCCTGGAAACCAGAGAAGAGCTTCATTTAGAAGAGATGAGGGACTAGAGAGGTGTTCAGCCGTTAGAGCACTGGCTGCTCTTGCAGAGGACCTGGGTTTAGTTCCCAGCACCTAC
>NW_008396391.1:0-238 GCF_000622305.1 Nannospalax galili
GTGTGTGTGTGTGTGTGTGTGTAATGCTAATTGAATAGCTCCTCCTCCATTGCCTGTCTTTCCCTTCTCTGTCTTATAAAATATTCTGGGCACTTCCTTGTGTGCCTGGCACAGCCACTGACACTTTACTACATCAGTCACTGCCCCGAACATCACATATCTCTGTAATAATATCTCTACTTCAAGGCAAGGAAACTGAGTCAGAAGGTGGCTTTAGAGTTTCCTCACAATCAAACAT
>NW_008396392.1:0-238 GCF_000622305.1 Nannospalax galili
TCTCTTTTATGGTTTTTAAAAGCTGTTTTTCTAATTCTGCTGTGTGTGTTTTATGTTTGTGTGTATTATATGTGTGTGGTGTATGTGTATGTTATATATTTGTCTGCATTTGTGTTTTATATGTATATGGTATATGTGCACACGTGTATTATCCATTTGTGTGGATGTGTGTTTGATGTGCGTATGATGTATGTGCCCCTGTCTGAGTGGTGCTTGCCTACAGCCAGAGGAAGCTCTC
>NW_008396393.1:0-237 GCF_000622305.1 Nannospalax galili
GAAGAGGCTGTCAGATCCCCTGGGACTGAAGTTAGGGATGGTTGTTAGTGGCCATGTCAGTGCTGGGATTGAACCTGGGTCTTCTCCAAGAAAACTGGTGTTCTTAACTGCTGAGCCATCTCTCCAGTCCCCTGGAAAAATAAAAATTTTGATATCTGAAATGCTCAGCTGACCTGAATTGTTGAAGGATATTCTGAGAGAGAGAGAGAGAGAGAGAGAGAGAGAGAGAGAGAGAGA
>NW_008396394.1:0-238 GCF_000622305.1 Nannospalax galili
TAATGACACAATTGCGCATCATGTTGGCACAATGAGCATTGTGATGACATATAGGTGCATTATGATGGCACAATGGAACATTGAAAAGTCATATTATAAAATGGTGATGGCACATTTGAGCAATATAATGGCATATGTGGGGTTAGTGTTGTCACATTGGAGCATTGTGATTTCATGTTGGAGCACGGTGATGTCACAATGGAACACTGGGAATTCATATTGTAACATTTTGATGGCA
>NW_008396395.1:0-238 GCF_000622305.1 Nannospalax galili
TATTAGTGTAGACGAGGTGTGGGAAAGAGGCCAAGAAGTGGGCCAATCTTTCCCTGCTATGCAGGATTTATCTGCTCCTGTATCCAAAATGCCTTTTATTGGTTTTTTTTTTTTTTTGGACCAATATGATTTTATAAGTCCTATCTAAGGTTATTTCCTGATTTTAGGCTATTAGGTCAGTTGATCAAAATCCTCCTGTTCCCCTATCTTGTTTAAGAACAGGGTTGGGTAAGTTAAC
>NW_008396396.1:0-238 GCF_000622305.1 Nannospalax galili
AGGTACTCCTAAGACAGGAAGTGCACATGGCCAGGTGCACTGACCAATGACGGGCAAGGCTTAGCCAGGTAGGAGACAACCTAAGACAGGCTGGGATGCTCAGCACATGGAAAGGGGCTAGCCGCCTATCCATAGGGCATCGCCTGTTAAAGAAAAGGAAAAGGAGGAGATGTGGGGACCTAAAGGACCCGCCTTGCCAAGATGGCACCTAGAGGAAGTAAGCAGGGTGCGGCCTGAC
>NW_008396397.1:0-238 GCF_000622305.1 Nannospalax galili
TACTAGAGGTAGACAAGCAATCTGCCACTGAGCCACCCCATGGAGCCACAATGTTTTTTACTGATGAATTTTGTTTTCTCACAATTTCATTCATGTATATAATGAATTTTGGTTCTTCTCTCCCTACCATCCTCTTGTTTCTCCCTCCCAACCCCATCACCCTCCTCACACACACCCCTAACAGTCCCTTTCCCAGATTCATGACTTTCAGTTTTGTTTTGTGACCCATTAAGTTTTA
>NW_008396398.1:0-238 GCF_000622305.1 Nannospalax galili
ATTTCCTGAGTGCTGGGAACACTTTGATTTTTGTTTAAACTACTACTGAGAACCACTATATAGGCTCGAGAAAGACCTGAGAAATGACCTATCCCAAATCTGCTACCACAGCCCCCATCTAAGGATAAGGAAAGATGTGGAGGAAGTTAAGGCACCTACCACGGTTACACACAATGAAGTCCAGAACTCAAGCTTGTGGGGCCCTGAGTTAAGTCTCCACCCCACAGCATCCTTCTAT
>NW_008396399.1:0-238 GCF_000622305.1 Nannospalax galili
TCTGCTGCCTTCAGTCCCTTGCAACCCCATCTCCCTAAGCCATCCAAGTCTGCTCTTGGCCTTACCACCTGTCACTCCGCTATGTGGGGAGAACGCGGGCTTAGTGTCTGGTCCTGCCTGTGTTTTCCTCTGGGTCATGAAGGAAAAGAACAAATGCTGTTCCCAGGTGAGACGTGTGCTGCCTCCGCACTTGGTTAACCTCTGAGCTCCTGCCCTGGGTCCAAGTGTGAAAGGTGCA
>NW_008396400.1:0-238 GCF_000622305.1 Nannospalax galili
AGTTTTAAATATCAGAGGGAATCATATTAATCCAATAACCTAATGACAAATTATACATATGATATCTTTATATGAGTCCATGTGTATAGCTGAAGTCTATATAACAAGAAAGTGCCAGACAGGAGAAACCTTCCTTTGACTTGTTGGCCAGAGTAGTCCTAGAGACTTCCAAAATTACACGGGCTACTGCCACAGCCCTTGATTTCCTCCCAGAACTTGAAGGTAAGACCCTACTGCT
>NW_008396401.1:0-238 GCF_000622305.1 Nannospalax galili
GGGGGGGGGGGGGGGGGGCAGGGAATCAACAGCTATCTAATGGACATAAAGCCCTCTCAAAGGGAAGGAACTCATGGGTGGCACTGTAAACTCAGCCAAATACAGATAGCAGAAGATGACATAGATCCCAGCAAAAAACCCTATCTCTTTCATATCTCAAGACAAATGAAACTTCTTATTGTATGCTAAATATTGATCCTTATATTTACAGACAAGCATACCATACAGCACTCATCAA
>NW_008396402.1:0-238 GCF_000622305.1 Nannospalax galili
AGAGTTCTTGAAGCAATACAAAGAGCTGAAGAAAGGAACGACTATACCCAATGGGTTACGAAAAGAAATTCAATGGAGGTATAAATGTGGAAATGCACAGCTATATCAAGAATGTGAACAGAAATAATAATGATGGGATTCAATGCACATATTTCATTAATAACTTTAAATATCAATGGATTGAACGCCCCAGTTAAAAGACACAGACTAGTTGAATGGATTAAGAAACAAAACCCAT
>NW_008396403.1:0-238 GCF_000622305.1 Nannospalax galili
TTCACTAGAAAACTAGTGGGAATTTTCAATGCACAAGCTAGATCTCCTTATGGAAATATGAAGAAAACTCAGAAATGCAGTGGTGACTGGAAGAGAAAATTGTTGCAGGATGTGTACTGCAGGGCCACTGACAGAAATGCCAAAGTTTTGAGGGCTATTTATTGGGGGAAGTGGGAGCCTCTCCCATTTTGTGGAGAAGGTTAATATAAATATAGATCCTTAAAACGTATATGCCCAT
>NW_008396404.1:0-238 GCF_000622305.1 Nannospalax galili
GTTATTTAAGCCATAATACAATGAAATTGCCATTGATTTAAACGTACTAATACATATATAGTTTTCAGGTTCAACTCCCCAAATAGTGAATACTGAAAGATAGAATTTATGTAAACAAAAGACCATTGGGCTCTTCAGGCATTTTTAAGGTTGTCAGGGGACCAGAGGTGAAAACACTTGAGAATGAGTCATAGACTTCTTGCCTATAAAGCTTTGAAGTACTTGTGTCCTTTTGGTT
>NW_008396405.1:0-238 GCF_000622305.1 Nannospalax galili
CATCACAATTATCCAGTGTTACATCACAATGCTCCAATATGACATCACAATATTACAATTTTCCACTCAGAATGTTACAATATGACTTCCCAATGTTCAATTTTGACTTCATAATGCTGTAATATGACATCACAGTGCTGCAATGTGCCAATACTATCTCCCCAAGTGCCATTATATTGCTCCAATATATCACAATGTTACAATATACCTTCACAATATTCCCTTGTCACATCACAAT
>NW_008396406.1:0-238 GCF_000622305.1 Nannospalax galili
CCCCAGCTGACCTGGAACTCACTATGTAGACCAGACTGGCCTTGAACTCACCGAGATGCCTGTCTCTGCCTCCCAATGCTTGGATTTAAGGTGATCAGCACCATGCCTAGCTCATGGCCAGGTTTTTAAGTAAGTGTTGGAGATTTTCACATGCTTGTACAGCAAATTATGAGTTTGGTCAAGTCCACAGTATTCTCTTTCCTCTAATCCCTCCTCTATTCACTTTGACTTTTCCATC
>NW_008396407.1:0-238 GCF_000622305.1 Nannospalax galili
GATAATTACTCACATCTAATGATTCAGAGCTAGGATTGAAAAATTAGAGATAACATGCATCACTTGTTTTTCGGGGTCTAGGGTCTAGATTTTGTATTAAAGTTTCCAGTTCCATCCATTTACCCGCAAATTTCATTGTTTCATTTTTCTTACAGATGACTGGAGCTCAGTTGTGTAAATGAACATCATTTTCATTAACCATTCATCAATTGAAGGAGATTTACATTGTTTCCATATT
>NW_008396408.1:0-238 GCF_000622305.1 Nannospalax galili
TGTGATGGCACATTGGAGTACTGTGATGACGCATTGGGGCAATGTGATGGCCCACTGAGCAATGTGTTATCATATTGGAGCATTGTGATGCCACAGTGGAGCCTTGTAATGGCTTATTATGGCACTGTGATGGCATAGTGAGCATTGACATGACATATTTTGGCACTGGGATCGCACAATGAGCACGGTCATGTCACACTGGAGTATTGTGATGATACATTGGAGCTTTGTGTTGTCA
>NW_008396409.1:0-238 GCF_000622305.1 Nannospalax galili
GCATTGTGATGTGATATTGGAGCATTGTGATGAAACATTGGAGCATTGTGATTACATATTTGAGCAATATGGTGTCAAATTGGCAGCTTCTGAGGGGACATTGACCACCACGTTTGCATATTGTGCATGGTGAAAACACAATGAATCATTGTAATGTCACAATGGCGCATTGTAATGTCACAATAAAAATTGTGATTGCACAATGGAACATTGAGAAGTCATATTGTAACACTGTGAT
>NW_008396410.1:0-238 GCF_000622305.1 Nannospalax galili
TTTTTCTTTTAGTATGAGTGTTTTGTCTGCATGTATGTAAGTGCACCATGTGTGTGCAATGCCCTTGGAGGCCAGAAACAGGTGTTAGATATTGGAATCGAGTTAAGACAGTTGTTAGCCACTGTGCAGATGCTGGGAACTGAACCCAGGTCCTCTAGAAGAGAAGCCAGTGCTCTTAACCACTGAGGGAACCATCTCTCCAACCCTGAAAATTAACTTTCTTTTTAGAAATTCTTTT
>NW_008396411.1:0-238 GCF_000622305.1 Nannospalax galili
AGCCAAAAAGGCAAAGTCCACTATTGTTCTCATCAAAATTAAATGATGGCTTAGTTTCTTCTCCCTCTCTCTCTCCATGTCTAGAAGGCATGTAACATGAAATTCACAGTGTGACTCTATCCACTCCAACGAGTATCATAATGCTTGAGAAACAGATCCTGAGTCCAGCTGTCATGGTCAAATGAGAAATTGAGGAAACTAGGCACCACAAGCCCATTGTCAGCCAGAAGCCAGAACC
>NW_008396412.1:0-238 GCF_000622305.1 Nannospalax galili
AAGAACAGGAAAAACACATAAAATGCTGCCAGAGCAATTTGCAGAGTTCCTAGAGTAGAAAACAGAAAATGAGGTCTATCGTGCTCCTCCTCCCTGCCTCTTCTGCCACCTTCGTTTTCAGTTCCGTGTGTGTAGTAGATACTTGCTGAATGGTTTTCTTTTCAGTATTTTTGTTGAACTTAGAAAAAAAAGTAGGTTTGCTGCACTTAATGACTTCCTTCCTTCCTTCCTTCCTTCC
>NW_008396413.1:0-238 GCF_000622305.1 Nannospalax galili
TGTGGGTGCTGGGAATTGAACCTGGATCCTCTGCAAGAGAAGCCAGTGCTCCTAATTGCTGAGCCATCTCTCCCACTCTTCTTTTCTATTGGTTCTGCCCATAAGAGATTTTTGGAGGAGAATGGAATGTAGGAGAAACAGAGAAGTCTTGTCTTTCTTTTTCTGTGGAGGCATCTGATCCTTAGATGGCTGCAGCAGTGCTGGTGATGGATAAGCCTGCCTTCTGCTCTCCTGCTCG
>NW_008396414.1:0-238 GCF_000622305.1 Nannospalax galili
GCTGCATTCTCTGCTAAAGGGAGGGGCACTGAAAACAGTGGCTCTGAAAATTCCTGGCTTGCAGAGCACTGTTAGGCTGGCAGGAGGAAGCGTCTCAGTCATAGAAGTGCAAGTTCCCTGCTCTGTGGGAAAGCCTGTTGGTCAACAACACTTAGCTCATCTCCTTGTCCTGAAAAAATATCTCAGCTATCCCTGGCTAAGAGATTTAGGCCAGGTTAAAGGTTTACTCCTGAGCTAA
>NW_008396415.1:0-238 GCF_000622305.1 Nannospalax galili
CCTCCAGGTTCAGTCTCAGTGCCCCACGCTGTTGCTCCACGGGTCGGGGCAATCCAGACCATTGAGAAGCAGGCAAAAACAGAGTTTGTATGAAGATGAATCAGCCAGTAAGAATCAGGGATTTCATAGAGATCAACTGATTAGGTGCTGGATTTATTTATGGAGGGATCTGCTGATGTGAAGCAGGGTTTGTGTGGAGAGAGATGGGCTAATACAGTGATGGTGTTTAGGCTGAATT
>NW_008396416.1:0-238 GCF_000622305.1 Nannospalax galili
CCTGTAAGTTGTCCTCTGACATTGGCACACACAGTGGCAAGCATATACACACGCGCATATACAGTAATAAATATTTTTTAAAAATTATTTAAAGAAAACATATCTGAACTCTTAGAGCAAAACTGTACTCTATTTGAAAGTTCTGAGCCACTGTAATTTTATTTATTTATTATTTTTATTTTATATGTATGTGTGTTTTGCCTGCATGTAGGAAAGGGCATCCATGTCATGCAATGCC
>NW_008396417.1:0-238 GCF_000622305.1 Nannospalax galili
GCACAATCTTCACATTAATATCTGAAAGTCACCAGGGTGGCCCACCTCATGACAGCTTTGAATCCATTCTTACATCCCTGTAGCCTACCTGCTGTGTTCTGGAGGATGCAGCCCAAGCTCTGCACCAGGCATTCTGAGTCCCGGCAATGTGCTTGCTTCTGTCTCCCCACGGTACCCATTCCCATCCGGATCCTGTGGTACAGAGAGGCAGGGACCCTTGCTTTGGGTGTGCAAGTCC
>NW_008396418.1:0-238 GCF_000622305.1 Nannospalax galili
CCCCTCTGACGTGCACATGGTCGTGTCACCTGCCCCCTGTGCTGAAAACATGGTTGTGTCACCTGCCCACTCTGACGTGCAGATATTTTGTTACCTGCCCTCTCTGACATGCAGATGGTCGTGTGACCTACCCCCTCTGTCGTGCACATGGCCGTGTCACCTACCCTCTTTGACGTGCACATGGTTTTCTCACCTACCCTCTTTGACTTGCACAAGGTCGAGTCACCTGTCATTTTTG
>NW_008396419.1:0-238 GCF_000622305.1 Nannospalax galili
ACGTACAAATGGTCGTGTCACATGCCCCCTCTTATATACATATGGTCTTTTTACCTGCCCTGACAGGAATATGGTCATATCACCTACTCCCTTTGACGTGCAGAATGTCGTGTCACGTGCCATCATTCACATGCACATGGTCGTGTCACTTTCCCTCTCTGCAATAAAGATTGTCGTGTCACCTACACCCTCTGATGGGCAGATGGTTGTGTCACGTGTCCCCAATGACGGGCAGATG
>NW_008396420.1:0-238 GCF_000622305.1 Nannospalax galili
AGATAGGTTTCACTCTAGGATCTATCTCTCCAGCCATCTGTATTTGGCTTTATTTACAGTGCCACCCATGTTTTCTCTCCCATTACATAGCTCTTGATTACTCTCTACATAAAAGTATCACTACTGCACCAATAGAGATAGTTTGCTATGCGAGTCATTCTGGTTTATTAAGCTTTAGAGCTTGGTGGAGTCATTGATTTTCTCCCTTAGCAGCTTGCATAATATCCTCTAAAACTGA
>NW_008396421.1:0-234 GCF_000622305.1 Nannospalax galili
CTGAACAAAGGCCTCATTCTTTTCCTTTACTGACAGTTTATCCAGCATGAAATGGGGAAGTAAAAGTGGGCCCTTACCTTGGCAGAGGATTATGTCCTCTACCCCTCTGACCTAGAATAGCACAGAGCCACAAACAGTTGTTATCAATTCAGTCTCATCTATTGTTTGCAACACAAATGGGATAATTATCTCATTGCTTTCAATAAGATAAGCACTGTTTGTAGCACATGTGTG
>NW_008396422.1:0-238 GCF_000622305.1 Nannospalax galili
GATGCTGTCCTCTGACCCCACCCCTCCGTGCGTGACAGTAGGCAAGTAATGTTAGCTGGAGGTAGGGATATGACTTTCTTTTGTGGGGCCACCATGGATAAGCTGCCCATGCTCCTGTGAATAGTCTCCCAGCTGTACTCATGCAGCCAATCCTTATAAACTCAGTGGGTCACACAGAAAAAGAGAGGTGCAATTAGGAGACATGTCAGGAAGAAGAGTTTCAGCAGAAGAGGGAGGG
>NW_008396423.1:0-238 GCF_000622305.1 Nannospalax galili
TAGCACCAAGATGGTTAGGTAGATCTTGAACAAAGGAAGAATAAGAGCCAGGAACAGCAATGCATTCCTGTAGTCTCAGTCACTCAGGAGGCTTGAGCCCAAGAATTTGTGATCAGCCTGGGTAACACAGCAAGACCCTGTCTCAAAAAAGGGGAGGAGGAGGGCTGGAGAGATGGCTCAGCAGGTTAAAACACTGACTATTCTTGCAGAAGACCTGGGTTTGAATCCCAGCACCCAC
>NW_008396424.1:0-238 GCF_000622305.1 Nannospalax galili
TTCAAAGAAAAGGATAACATGCTAATTTTCAAATAGGTATGAACCTAATTTTATGTATTTTTAACATAAACAAATAGATATATTTTTCTTGCTTTTTCTACATTTCATATTTCTGTTGCCAGACCTCTCCTTTTCTTATCATTATTCTCCAAACAATACAACTTCTTAACATAGCATTTATACTACATTGCATATTTTAAGTAAACTAGAAGCCAGGTGTGGTGGCGCACACCTGTAA
>NW_008396425.1:0-238 GCF_000622305.1 Nannospalax galili
AACACCTTTGGGAATTGCCAGCTGTTTGCCATCTTTGGACCTTCTTCCATGATGGTCTTTTGAGCATCTTCTACCTCTATCAGCTTTTCATCATTTAAATGTTTGTTGAGCTCGTGGATGGTACTAAGAAGAGCATGAAATTGTTACCATCTCAATTCCAGCTTATCTTCAACACTTTCTTAATATGTGAAAAGCGCTCATAATTCTTTTCCCAGAGCCTCTAGCTCCTTTAAAGTCT
>NW_008396426.1:0-238 GCF_000622305.1 Nannospalax galili
CCGTAACATCCTTAGAACAATGTGATTTCTTACTGTACTCTAAATATGTATTCTTACATTTACAGACGTGTACTTCTCACCACTCATAAAAATCTTCTTTTTGTAACAAATGGAGACTATTACAGAATTCCACACCTGGTCCAAGATAGACAATAAATGTCTGTGAGATTACCATCTCAAAGTGACTCATCTACAATGCAACCTCTATGCCTAAGACTCAGGGAACATAGTGGAACAG
>NW_008396427.1:0-238 GCF_000622305.1 Nannospalax galili
TCCTCCGTGGTGGGGCAGGCAGCGGCCTCCATGGGCTCCCCCGAAGGCTCGGCCTCCCTGGGGCCCAGAGCGCCTCCTCAGATGCCGGGGCTCCTGCACTGGCTCTGCCCGCTGGACGCCAGGCCGGGTCTCCGGCTGCTCTGCGGCGGTGGCGTGCGGGCCTCCGGAGACCTGGGGCTCCAACTGCGGCTCCGGCCCCAGGTCGGGCTCGGACTCTGGATCTCGCTCTGGCTTAGGC
>NW_008396428.1:0-238 GCF_000622305.1 Nannospalax galili
CTTACCAGTGAAATTTCCTCATGGAACAGAAAATGATGAACACAGAAGGCCACAACTGACAAACATGTGGAAAACACGAGACTGCAGAGAGCATGTCCCTGGTTAGGACTCATATAGCAAACCTCACAAACAGCTCAGGAACTATTGCAGAATAGAGGTGGAAAGGTGGTAAGAGCCAGGCTTGGGTTGTGGTCACAATCAGGGTGTGGCCTGAGAAGCGGATGGAGTCTGAACATGA
>NW_008396429.1:0-238 GCF_000622305.1 Nannospalax galili
CCCATGCCTGGTATCATTTTCTTGGCCAAGAACTTGTGACTAGATAGGTCATAGTCCCTTGAAGAGAACTCACTTTTATTACTCTGGTAAATGGACAGAATTTTAAACCAACTCTGAGTGATTTGTTTCTATACCCACATTTCTGGATCCCTCAACCCTCATCATAGGAGCTTCTCTTTGCATTATATAGTGATTAATACTAAGACACACAACTTGTCACCATGCAGGGGATAGGAGA
>NW_008396430.1:0-238 GCF_000622305.1 Nannospalax galili
ATGTCTCCAACATGCCCTGTAACCTGCTAAGGAATTAGAGCTCCTTTGATGGCTATGAAGAGGTGCTGACTGTGCATCAGGAGACTTAGGTGCCATATGTGTCTGAGAAGCTGAAGAATGGCCTGAGGGAGTGTGGGTGGGAGCAAACTTCTCTAATTTCTGCAGCTGTAGCTCTGGGCTCTGAGGGCAGTGGGAAGAACCAATATGAGGAAGGGGCTTCATCTGCTGGAAAGGTGTG
>NW_008396431.1:0-238 GCF_000622305.1 Nannospalax galili
ATAGACTTTTGCATATGGTATTGTAACTTTCTCAAATATTTGCTTAAACAATTTTCTGATATGTACTATTATACGGCGAACATACTACATTCCAACAATTAACATGAGAGAGAAAACACAATTATCTTCTGGGGACTATCTACCTAGCATCTGTGTATATTTTACTTATAGATTCAGAATAAGGCTTCCCCAATGTTATATTTATTATTGATTGAGAAATATGCAATTCATTTTCTTT
>NW_008396432.1:0-238 GCF_000622305.1 Nannospalax galili
CCTTGGTTCTGTCAGGCCAGCAGTATGGTGTATATTTCTTGGTCTCTCACACTGTGCTAATAAACATATTTGCCCACAGAAACACACAGATAAAGCCACACTGTCAATAAATTCATTTGACTTGTTTTCTTAAATCTTATTTATGTTTAGAATTACCGAGGAAGAAGCTATAAGCACAAGGAAAAAACAGGAAAGAAACAATTCAAAAATAGAACCTTACCCACCAAACCCTTATCAC
>NW_008396433.1:0-238 GCF_000622305.1 Nannospalax galili
CATTGGAGTGGGAGGTACAAGAATCAATTAGAAGAGGTTAGAAGCACCCATGTTGCAGTAGATTAGAGCTTAAAACAGCATAATAAACTTGTATTTAACTTAATATAGTTTAGTATAGAAATGTTTAAAAATATGTACATGTTCACAATCTAACACACAGATACCTTGTGGATATTTGGTTTCCTTGCCCAGTCAGATAAGAGCTTTGGAATAGACATTGAAGTTACAATTATCACAG
>NW_008396434.1:0-238 GCF_000622305.1 Nannospalax galili
TCAGAAGACAACATGAAAATAGACACCTTGAAATTGAGATAAGTCAGTAGAGACCTAGAAATTAAGACAAGTCAGAAGGACTTCAGAAAAGAACAAGAGCAAGCACATGATGGAGAAGAGAGAAAGGAATTTAAGGCACAGAAGGAAGCTTACTTAGCTGTGACCTGCCTTTCAGGGTTATGACTACCCTGGTTGGCAAGCAGGATTAACCTGTATTGCAAAAGTAGTGATTGTGGGA
>NW_008396435.1:0-238 GCF_000622305.1 Nannospalax galili
GTATAGGCATGTCTTTCTTTAATTTTGGGAAATTTTCTTCTATAATCCTGTAGAAGATCTGGTCCATGATATTATCCTGAGATTCTTCTCCTTCCTCTGTGCTTGGGGTTCAAACCAGCGACCCCCAGGCAGTGATGATTGGGGATGAGTAACCACGCTATTCACCAGCCCACACTGCCCCCAGCACCAGGGACACTTAGACGCAATGGGGAGTCTAGTCATGCAGGGACTCATTTAT
>NW_008396436.1:0-238 GCF_000622305.1 Nannospalax galili
TTATATGATGAGATTAATGCGTGGTGGCCGCTGTGATTTTCAGTGGGAACACTGAGCGAGTGTGACTCCTGTTAGCACCCTTTATCCCTGCGCATGTGTGCGTATCGCTGGGCTTCCTAAGCTTTAGATCTGTGAATGATCACATGTAAGAAATGTGAAGTGTCCTATACCCTGGGCCCTGGGTGCCCTGCTGTGCGAGGGAAGCAGCTGCTCACCAGAACAGGGAGGGGCTCCCTGG
>NW_008396437.1:0-238 GCF_000622305.1 Nannospalax galili
CCCCCTCGACCTGCAGATGGGCCTTTCACCTGCTCTCTTTCACATGCACATAGTCGTGTCACTTGCCATCTTTGACGTGCACTTTGTCCTGTCACCTGCCCCCTCTGCCTTAAAGATGGTCCTGTCACCTGCCCCCTCTGATGAGCAAATGGTCGTGTCACCTGATGCTCTGACGTGCACATAGTCGTGTCACCTGCCCCCTCTGACATCCTGATGTTCATGTCACCTGCCCCCTCTG
>NW_008396438.1:0-238 GCF_000622305.1 Nannospalax galili
GTTTCATTTTGTTTTGTTTTTTCATAATGTGTAAGATAAGGAATATTTAATGTGAAAGTTTTAACTCACAGATTTAAAATTCCCTTAGGGAACTAAGCCACAGTATTTTAGTATTAAACATTCAATCATAAACAAATAAATGCATAACCATTTGAATTAATTTGGCATAGTACCAGAAGGCATAGAGGTTTTGAGTTTACACAATATTGTGACGTACACGTGGTTTGGGAAATAGTTT
>NW_008396439.1:0-238 GCF_000622305.1 Nannospalax galili
CATTCTCCAGACCCCCCTACATTATAACCTTTGGCCTTTTCATAAACAAACAAACTAGTAGAGCCATTATGGAAATCAATGTGCATTTTCTAAGAAAATTAGAAGCAAAACTACCATATAACCCAGCTATAACACTCCTGGGCACATAGTCAAAGGACTCCATAACCTACCACAGAGGTAGTTGCTCAGCTGTGTTCATTGCTGCTCTATTCACATTAAACAGCTTAGATGTCCATCA
>NW_008396440.1:0-238 GCF_000622305.1 Nannospalax galili
AGGTGACATGACCATCTGCACGTCAGAGGGGCAGGTGACACAAACATCTGCACGTCATAGGGGCAGGTGCACGACCATCTGCACGTCAGAGAGTGCAAATAACATGATCATCTGCTCGTCAGAGCGGGCAGGTGACACAAAGATCAGCATGTCAGAGGGGTAGGTGACACGACCATTTGCACGTCAGAGAGGGAAAGTGACATGACCATCTGCATGTCAGAGGGGCCATGTGACACTA
>NW_008396441.1:0-238 GCF_000622305.1 Nannospalax galili
ATTTTGATGACACTTTGGGGCATTGTGATGGCACAAGGAGCTGTGTGATGATGTATTGTGTCATTGTGAGAGGAAATGGAGCAATGTGAAGGCACATTGAGCATGGTGATGAAAATTGGGGCATTGTCAGCGCACATTGAGCATTATGGTGGCAATCTGAGAACTGTCATGACATACTGGGGCACTATGATGGCACACTGTAAACTGTAATGTCTCATTGGAGCATTGTGTTGACACA
>NW_008396442.1:0-238 GCF_000622305.1 Nannospalax galili
CACACTATATTTTCCCTAGTTCTCCCACTGAATAAACGGAGCTGTTTCACTCAATCTAGAGCTGTTTCACTGAATCTGTAGCTGTTTCACTGAGTCTGGAGCTGTTTGCATCATTGAAACTGCCTCCCTGAAAGGGCTTTCTTCCATCAGTGCTCGCTGGCCATCCTGACGCCACTCATTGCTCCTACTCCCTTTGTCCTCGTGGACTGGTGGCCAATGACCCACGAGGAGAGGGAGC
>NW_008396443.1:0-238 GCF_000622305.1 Nannospalax galili
TATAATATAATATATATATGTATATCCCTCCCTTTATTATAAATTAATGTCCCTAAGAGTTGCTACATGAAGAAAGGACTTTTCATACCCTTTTCACTTGTAGGGTTTCTCTCCAGTATGTATTTGTTGATGTACTTTAAGACTGGATTTCTTATTAAATCCAGTTTGTAGGGTTTTTCTCCAGTACGAATTCTGTAATGTTTCCTAAGTGTTGAGCAGTAAGGGACTTGTCACATTC
>NW_008396444.1:0-238 GCF_000622305.1 Nannospalax galili
GGCCTCACACAGCAATCCTCCTGTCTCACCCTCCATAGTCTTGGGATTACTGTCTTGGACCACTACGCCCATCTAACTTGGGTTTGTTCTTCTTTCCTTCTTTTCTTCTCCCAAACATACAATGAAGAGAGAAAGTATCTTTCCAAGCTGAGCTACATAGGAGCTGTCATGGGAAGAGGTGGTACACACACTGCCGTGCATGGCCCAGTCACTCTTGTAGAGAGATGACAGGCACCTC
>NW_008396445.1:0-238 GCF_000622305.1 Nannospalax galili
TGATACAACTTCTGTTGACAGGTCTGTACCTACATTCTGTTGCTTCTGGGGGTGGAGGATAAATGTGGGGGTACTGCTTTCACAGTGGTGTGGGCAATCAACCTTATAATGCCTGTGGCTGTTAAAGTGGTACGTGATCCACTGAATTAAAAGCACAAAAAGACAAGTCCAGGAATCGCTTCATGGAATCCTGTGGTATTACTGGATTCCTTAAGACCTTTGATCGCTCTCTTTTTTT
>NW_008396446.1:0-242 GCF_000622305.1 Nannospalax galili
CTTTAAAACATGTTTAGCTTTCAAATTACATAGCATTCAACATGCAATAAAAATTGACAGTGTTTTATATATATTTCAGATTATGATTTTTAAGCCTAGAATTCTTCACTGTTTCATCCTTTATATTGGAAAGACTGACTAAAACAAGTGTTTGGCCATTCTCCAAGTGATCAATGGAAAATTTTCTGAAGATGGCCCCTTCTTTTCCTGGTCTGCCAGAACTCCTGGGGTGAATGCAGGCT
>NW_008396447.1:0-238 GCF_000622305.1 Nannospalax galili
AACCCTGATCGAAAGCAACTTGGCAAGAGTTTGTTTCATCTTACAAGTTAGCCTGTCCTAACTAACCAGGCAGGAGTGTGAAGCAGAAAGCACGGAGGAACACTGGAACACTGCTTACCAGCCTTGCCCCTCTCCCCTGCTTGCTCGCTCAGCTGCCTTTCTTATACAGCCTTTGCCCAGGGATGGCACTGCCCACTATGAGCTGGGTCCTCCTCCATCACTCAGCAATCAAGAAAAT
>NW_008396448.1:0-238 GCF_000622305.1 Nannospalax galili
GGTCAGCAGGCTCAGGCGGGCTTCCCTGGTACTGACCTTGACTTCAGGCTCAGGTGGCCTTCCCCAATTGACACACGTTGTTGTACTGTCATGGATCAGAAGTGGGACAATTAAATACACATAGATGATCCCACTAGCTAGGTTTCAAAGTTTTATTTAATTTCACAATCTTCACCTTTTAATGGGGACATTCAGTCTGAATAAATCTGATATATGCATTTGTATCTACACCCTTATT
>NW_008396449.1:0-238 GCF_000622305.1 Nannospalax galili
GACCTGTACCTCCTAGGTCCAGAAGCGGTGCTCACCCACAAAGGAGGGAGGAGGTTGGTGAATTCTTCAAGACAGGGTACAGATGGCTTTTGCATGCTCTATACCTTGTTTGCATGGATGTGTCTGCTCATGCCCACCTCTCCCGCCCCTCTGCCTTGTGTCTACAGAAATGGGGGGGGGCGGGGGTGGGGCGCAGGGAGCCGGGGCGGAGCCGCCAACCCTTTGAGGGACCCCAAGG
>NW_008396450.1:0-238 GCF_000622305.1 Nannospalax galili
GACGATGATGATGATGACGACGATGACTGCGATGATGACGATGACGATGACGACAATGACGACGATGACGATGACAACAATGATGATGACGATGACAACGATGATGATGATGACAATGACGACAATGATGATGACAACGATGATGATGATGATGATTACGATGATGATGATGATGATGATGATGACAATGACGACGATGATGATGACGACGACGATGATGATGATGATGACGATGATG
>NW_008396451.1:0-238 GCF_000622305.1 Nannospalax galili
TCACAAAGCATTCATGTGATGAGGGGCAGAAAGAACATTCCTCAACAAGATTTACTGGAGGAGATCCTATTCTGAGGTTGGGAAAGTGATGAGAAGAGGCACAGGAGTCCACAATGTAGTGTGAGCAAAGGCCATCCCACAAAGCCTTGAGATTGCAAATAGCTTGGCTGGGAAAATCTGCAAAAATCAGGACTGAAATAAAATGTAGCAAGACTGGCAATCTAGAGAATTATGCAGC
>NW_008396452.1:0-238 GCF_000622305.1 Nannospalax galili
TTACGGCAGAGGGGGCACATGACACGACTATCTGCATGTCAAGGGGCAGGTGATATGACCGTTTTCACGTCACAGGAGCAGGAGACACGACAATCCGCCCCTCACAGGGGGCAGGTGTCACAACCATCTTTATAGCAGAATGGGCAGGTGACACGACCATGAACACGTCAAAGATGGCAGGTGTCATGACCATGTGCACATCAAAGAGGGTAGGTGACACGACCATGTGCACCTCAAA
>NW_008396453.1:0-238 GCF_000622305.1 Nannospalax galili
ATTCGTTTTCACTACAGTAAATTCATTTTGTGAAGTACTGTGTTTTGTACCGGACAGGAAGCACACAGATACAGAAGCTACACACGTTTTTCTTAAGCATCCTGACTGTAATTGTTGGCTAGTCCTTTTCCATACAATAGGATGGTGCTTAAATGCAAAATGCTACTGGTGCTTGCAAAATGCCAAATGCTCATTAGTTTAAAGGCCAAATGAAAAATGCTCACGGGCATGTGGTTCA
>NW_008396454.1:0-238 GCF_000622305.1 Nannospalax galili
CTCTTAAATCAGGGGCTCTCAAGAAATGCACTTTAATGCTCCAGGTAATAAACTGTGAGGTACTTAAACAGTGGTGCTAAATTCCCTTGCTGTCTGGCTCAGCGTTTATTTACTCATGTGTTAGAACATGGTTGATGAGACCTCCTTGGATTTAGCAACCTGCAAAGAGAGAAGCAAGGTGTGTTTGCAGGAGTTTTCAGACCATGGAATGAAATGGAGCAGGAGGGAGAAGTGGAAA
>NW_008396455.1:0-238 GCF_000622305.1 Nannospalax galili
ATGTGACTTTTAAGCATTTTGAGCTATTTTATTGGAGGAATATGGAAGGACGCATTTGGCACTTCGGGCTGGAAAAACCATTGGATGTTATGAGCAGAGGTTAATGGACTGTTTTTGTGGGATCTTGGAAGATTAAAAATACTGAGAAGTGCAGATAGTAGAGGGCCTAGTCATGAAGTTTCAGAAGGGAACAAACATTGTACTAGGAACTGGGCTGGAGGCCACTTGCATAATATTT
>NW_008396456.1:0-238 GCF_000622305.1 Nannospalax galili
CACATGGGGAGATAATGTTGGAATACTGGAGCATTGTGATGTCTCATTGGAGCATTGCTGTGTCACAATGTACCACTGAGTAGTCATATTGTAACACTGTAATTGGACATTGGAGGAATATATTGGCACATGGGAAGATAGTGTTGGTACATAGGAGTGTTGTGATGTCACATTGGATCACTGTGATGTCACATTGGAATGTTGTGGAATCATAATCTTACATTGTGTTGGCACATTG
>NW_008396457.1:0-238 GCF_000622305.1 Nannospalax galili
TAGTTGTGTTGATGCCCTGGTACTGAGTATTTGCTCACTCCTGGGTGCTTTTCAGTGGTCATCATAGAATCACTGACACTGATGGACAGGACCTTGCGCCCCATGATCTTTATCATGCTCTTTCTTTACAACAATATACCCAAGGTTGTTCCCAACTCCTGTTGTCATCTGTGGATTTCAAGATAATCGTGAATGCTAAGCATGCCATCCCAGGGATGAATACATTGTGGGTGCTGAG
>NW_008396458.1:0-238 GCF_000622305.1 Nannospalax galili
TTTTTTGTGGACACCCGTAATCCCAGTACTGGGAAAGTAGAGACAAGTGGATCCCTAGGGCTCCCTGGCCAGACAGTCTCACCCAACTAGTAAGTGCCAGGTAAAAGTGAGAGACCCTGTCTCAGAAAACAAGATGGAAACCTCCCTGAGAGCAACACTGAGGCTGCCTTCTGGTCTTCACATGCACACACATACACCTGCATGTGTACCTGCACACACACAAACATGTACACACACA
>NW_008396459.1:0-238 GCF_000622305.1 Nannospalax galili
TTTAATCCCAGCAGTCAGGAGGCAGAGGCAGGTAGATCTCTGTGAGATCAAGGTAGCCTGGTCTACATAATAGTTCCAGGCCAGCTGTGACTACAGGAAGACCCTGTCTCTAAACAACAGCAACAAAAACTTTCTTACTTCATACACATAGTTTTGGGATAGTTATTGATTAGGAATGCTTCCAAATATTGAAAAGGGTAGATAGGGAAAGAATACTTTTACAGTAACCATTTTAACA
>NW_008396460.1:0-238 GCF_000622305.1 Nannospalax galili
CCAGTAGTACTTAACTCTAGACTTTAATGCCTTTTGCATCCTGATGCACTCTCATCACACACTATGGCCATAATTTTTGCACTTTAAGGCACAACATCAAAGCTATTTTCTTTTTTCCTTTCTCACAATTTTATGGGTAGATTTGTTCATAGACTTTAGCAACCTCAGGATTCAGATTTTTCTTACCTCATTAAGTCAAGAACTTTCACCTTTTCACTGAAAGGAAGCACTTTATAAC
>NW_008396461.1:0-238 GCF_000622305.1 Nannospalax galili
GCTGGAGCAGGACAGCTGCATTAGCGGAGGAAGGTCACAGAAGAAATGGTTGATGCGATTGGGCCCACAGAAGTCCAACTTAGAAATCATAAGGGAAGGCAGGAAGCCGGTGCCCACCCCTGTCACCCAGGAGACTGTCACCAGCACCACACAGTTGTTGGGGCTCATGAGGAGAGAATAGTGAAGTGGGCTGCAGATGGCCAGGTACCGGTCATAAGCCATGGCGGAAGGAGGAAGC
>NW_008396462.1:0-238 GCF_000622305.1 Nannospalax galili
ATTGAAGGCTTTCTCCTGCCACTCCATCCAAATGAAAGTCTCATTTTCTTTTATGGCCTCGTAAAGAGGCCTGGCTAGCTCAGCAAATCCTGGGATCCATAGATGGAAAAACCCCGCAGATCCCAGGAACTCCCTCACTTCCCTCCGGGAACAGGGGTCAGGTATCCTCAACACCATCTCTTTCCTGGCATCAGTGAGCCACCTTTGTTCTTCCTTTAATATTTATCCCAGGTAACTT
>NW_008396463.1:0-238 GCF_000622305.1 Nannospalax galili
CTTTTTAGTCTACTTAGTTAACATCACTCCCTTAAAGAAGACCAACTGACCCTCACCCAGCAGTGATCAGCTGTCAACAGTTCCTCAGCGAAGGTTGGGGCCTGCTGCCCATTTCCCCAGTTCTATGCTCACTTTTGTTTGATGGAATTTGCATGGGTCTTATGCATGCTGTCACCATTGCTGTAAATTTATATGAGCAAGTTCCCAGAAGCCTGGAAGACTCTGTTTCCTTATGGCC
>NW_008396464.1:0-238 GCF_000622305.1 Nannospalax galili
GTGTTTGTTTTATAGAATTAGGGACTCCAATATTATAAGTGTGTCTTTTGAAGACAATGTATGATTGGTTCCTATTTTAAAACTTTATTTATTTATTTTTATTTCATAGTTGTGTTTTGTCTGCATGTAGGTAAGTGCATTTGTGTGTGCAATGTCCATGGAGACCTAAGGGAGTCAGGTCTCCTATAATTGGAGGTTTGGATAGTTGGTAGACACCATGTGGATGCTGGGAACCAAA
>NW_008396465.1:0-238 GCF_000622305.1 Nannospalax galili
CAACAAAGTTAAACATCAAACAAATTAGAAAAACCAGAAAATTACTGTAGTAATGACTTACAATGCAGACAGAATCTTAAATTTACTTAACTTTGCACCAAAAAGATACTGCTTATAATGTAAAGAAACTCACTGAGCCATGTGCTCTTGTGTCCAGGGCATAAGACCTTGATCTCTCAGGACCCCATTTTTGCCCTCCACCCAAGAGAGTGGGTGTGCTTGAATTAGCACATCAAAG
>NW_008396466.1:0-238 GCF_000622305.1 Nannospalax galili
TTGATTCCTACCATAGGAAGTGGAAGCCAACAAAGGTGGTGGTTCTGCACCTTACTTCATATTAAGAACAACTGAATATTTATTTCTATCTGTTGTATCACAGGGCTGGAGATACAGTTCAGTGGTGGAATGCTCACCTTGCCTAAGTTATATCACAATATCCCAGAATCAAAGTGGCTGTTCCTCAGTGGCCTGGTCAAGATGTTATGTGCCTATTTTAAATGAGAATATAGACATA
>NW_008396467.1:0-238 GCF_000622305.1 Nannospalax galili
CTTGTCCATTTTATCCTGGGCTCAGTCTGTGTGTAAACTTCCTTCATGTTTCTCCTTCTTTTGAAAATATACACACATGCAAACAATTCTATGAATGTTTGTACCCACTCTGTCTTTTACAGACAACGGGTAGCTCCGGGCATCCTTTCTTCACTTTGTGTTTTCATTTAGCCAATGGTCTTGGAGATGGAACAGTATGTACGGTCAGTCTCTCTTCCTCCTTTAACAGTCCATTGTG
>NW_008396468.1:0-238 GCF_000622305.1 Nannospalax galili
TGCATGCTGACACCACTATATTGATGTAGGTTTGTATGAGAAGGGTCCCAGAAATCTGTAAGTCTACTTCCCTATGATCATGCATCTCCTCCTTGCTCTTACAAACATTCTACCCCATTTTTCACAATGACCCCTGAGCCTTGAGTGCATGGATTTTAATATAAGAGTCCTGTCCAAGGAGCCACACTCTGCAGACTCTTGTTCTCCACATTTTGGCAAGTTGTGACCTTCTGCATTC
>NW_008396469.1:0-238 GCF_000622305.1 Nannospalax galili
TAGTCTCACCTGGGATGAAGACCAACAAAAATCACAGCCTGGCGATGGAGAACTGATGTTGCTTGGATAGGGATAATCCACTACAGACAATCTGCATGCTCTCTGGGGATTCAACAATAGAACCTGTGTGAGGTGGGGAATCTCTACATGAGAAATATGCAAAACAGATTCAGTTAGAGTTGAACGCTCAGGGTTATTCAGCAGAGACAGTCTTTTCCATTCTTCTTCATCGGCTGTA
>NW_008396470.1:0-238 GCF_000622305.1 Nannospalax galili
TTAAGGTAGACAAAGAGCCTCCTATTTTAGATGATAATGTTAAGATTAGGCATAGAAATCAATATATTGTATGCTTTTGTTGTTCATGTGGTTTCCTGTCTGGAATAGTAATATCTTTTTCAAATGATGATCAACTGATCTCTGAGCTTGGACCTTTTCATGTTTCTCCTATATCAGAAATGCTGGACATGTTGATCACTGGATAGACAGTGTCTACAGTGATAGTCAACCTTAGGAG
>NW_008396471.1:0-238 GCF_000622305.1 Nannospalax galili
GATTATGATGTTACATTGGGCGATAGTGAGGGGTCATTGAGAATCGTGTTTACATATTGAGCATGGTGATGACACAATGGATAGTTATAATTAGAAAATGCACATTGTGATGGCACAATGAAACATTGGCAAGAAATATTGTTACATTTTTATGCAATTTGGAGCAATATAATAGCACATGGGGACTTAGTGTTGGCACATTGGAGCATTGATATGGCACATGAAACATTGGAATACC
>NW_008396472.1:0-238 GCF_000622305.1 Nannospalax galili
CACCATTTGCTACCTTTGTTTTGAGAGAATACAATGGGAAACAAAAACCTTTTCTTTACAACAAGACAGAAGCCTCTAGAAGATGTAACTGCAAGCTAAGCCACTTAAAGGGGAACAAATTATTTGGCTAATACTCCCTTAAAAAGTATTATCAGTATTACCCCCATCTGCATCCCTCCAAAGGATGTTCAAAGGGATAAGTAGATAATTCCAGAAAGTATTTAGAAGCTTCAATGCA
>NW_008396473.1:0-238 GCF_000622305.1 Nannospalax galili
ATTCATGTAATGGATAAATGAAAAGTTGCATTAGTAAGTGGAGAGGGTGCTTCAAATAGAGTGTCAAGTCTGTGGGGAAAAAATCACTGGTGGGAAAGTATTGGAATTGGCAGTAGGCTAGGCAGGCAGGAGGGGTAACTACTAAGAGGACCAGTGTGGAGACACAGTCCTGGTGATTTTGTTAAGGAATCTGAGTCAGGGGCTGGAGAGATGGCTCAGCAGTTAAGAGCACTGGCTG
>NW_008396474.1:0-238 GCF_000622305.1 Nannospalax galili
ATACTGCATCTGACAGAGGAGAAGGTACGGATTACACTAGGCTTTACAGGCACAGGAATGAACTTTCTGGACAGGACACTGATAGTGCTGTCTTTAATACCAACAATTGACAAATGGGGCCTCATATACTATCAACCTTATGTATAGCAAAGGATACCATCATTCAAATGAAGAGGCAGCCTACATAGTGGAAAAATATTAACAGTTATACATCATACCCAAATTCTGTATCTAGAAT
>NW_008396475.1:0-238 GCF_000622305.1 Nannospalax galili
GGATGGATTCCTGGGGCTGAAGAGATGGCTCATTAAGGGACTGGCTGCTCTTGCCGAGAACCTGGGTTCGATTCCCAGAACCTATATGGTCTTTATTAAGACCCATAAATCCAGCTCCAGGGCATCTGACTGCCTCTTCTGACCTCCTTAGGCATTGCACAACATGGGTGCACTTATGTACATGTGGGCTGTCCTGGAACTCACTATGTGGACCAGGCTGGCCTGGAACTCACAGAGA
>NW_008396476.1:0-238 GCF_000622305.1 Nannospalax galili
CAGAGACTAAATGGATCAAGTTGAAGTGGGAAATGAGAAATGAGCGTATTGTGGTATTATCTCCCAACCCAGTTTTTGAATGCATTATCACACACCATTATATCATTATTATAGCTTTCAGCTTATCACATTTCTACTCTGTTCTCACACTTTCTGTAGTTTTATGTTAAATTTGGAAGTCCTAAAATTCCTGTTTTCCACAGGATTTTGTTTTACACACTTTCAGTCATAGGCACGC
>NW_008396477.1:0-238 GCF_000622305.1 Nannospalax galili
TTTCCTAGTAGCATAGAATATAATACATGTGAATTTAGGAGAATAAAAGACCACCATCTTGTAACTACTGAACTACCAGTACAAGAGATATGGATTTCATTGTTTCATTATGGAGAACACACCCAATAATTTAATTAGAAAAATAAACCTACTGATGTTATAATAAAGAAAATGTAAATCACATTCTTTGGAAAAGAAAGATAATATAGATGCATAGCACTAAAAGTTGGAAAACAAC
>NW_008396478.1:0-238 GCF_000622305.1 Nannospalax galili
GATACCTCCAAATCAGCATAAGAGAATAAATGATTCTCTGACTTCAAGATAAACTACACCCCTCATCCCTAGAGTGCCATTAGGGACTTGATGCATTTCCCAAAGAATATTTTTGAAAGTCTCTTCTATCAGCATTTTAGTATTCTATAATGTTTTCTGTTAGTCATTTTATTGCTGCCTTTGAAGACTTAATTCAATTCTCTTTGATGTTTTTCTTAGAAGATTAATTGTTCCCATT
>NW_008396479.1:0-238 GCF_000622305.1 Nannospalax galili
TGTGTTGTGTTTATACACATGTGAATGAGCTTCTTTGGGTGTTGATTTTAAGTTTTTGCAGTTAGCATGATAGAATGCATGTAATTATTTCAGTTTTGGTACATTGTTGAGGTTTATTTTGTACCCCAGCCTGTGATCAGTTTTAGAGAAAATCCCATGGTCTATTAATAGAAAAATGTATTCTTTCATGTTTGGGTGGAATAATCTGTCAAAGTCTGGTAGGTCCAGTTGATGTATG
>NW_008396480.1:0-238 GCF_000622305.1 Nannospalax galili
AGATCCACCTGCCTCTGCCTCCGGAGTGCTGGGAATAAAGGCGTGCTGCTGCCACGCCCAGCTCTTGCATTGGGATTTTTATGTGGGTTCCGGGAATCAAATTCAGATCATCAGGTTTGTGCAGCAAGTACTTTTATCTCCCTGGCCCAAGAAATAAATATTTGAAATTAAGTGTATATGTCTTTAAAATATTTTATTACATTTATTTATTTATTTATTTATTTATTTATTTATTTAT
>NW_008396481.1:0-238 GCF_000622305.1 Nannospalax galili
CACATTGTTCCATTGTACCATCACAATGCTCATTGTGCCTTTACAATGCATTATTGTGTCACAACAATGATTCATTGTGTCATCAACATGATAAATATGCAAACATGGTGCTCAATGTCCCCTCACATTCCTTCAATGTGAATTATGATGCTCCAATGTGATATCACATTGCTCCAATGTGCCAACTCTATGGCCACATGTGCCATTATATTGATCAAATGTGCCATCACAATGTTAC
>NW_008396482.1:0-238 GCF_000622305.1 Nannospalax galili
TGTGTTGGATAAGGGAGCAAGCCAGTAAGCTGAGTTCCTCCACGGCCTGTGTTCCATCCAGCTCCAGCTTCCAGGTTCCTGCCCTGAGTTCCTGCTTTGGGCTGGCTCCCTGACAAACCACAACCTGGGAGATGTAAGCTGAATCAACCCTTTCCTCACCAAGTTGGTACTGGTCAGAGTATTTTGGCACAGCAATGAAGAACAAACTAGGACAGTTAGAAATAAAGTACAGATGTTA
>NW_008396483.1:0-238 GCF_000622305.1 Nannospalax galili
TTGCAGAGGACCCGGATTCAGTTCTGAGCACCCACATGGAGGGTAACAATCGTCCTCTGATCCAGTTTCAGGGGAGCCAATGCCCCTTCTGGCCCCCAAGAACATTTTACAACACCTATGTATTTACATACATACAGGCAAAACACAAATACACATAAAATAAATAAATGGTTAAAAATAATCTCACTAATAGACTGTGTGCTCAGTCCTAAATGAGATGTCTATATCAACCCCCGCA
>NW_008396484.1:0-238 GCF_000622305.1 Nannospalax galili
TGTATCAAGTTGACAACTAAAGCTATCCAGCACAGAATGTACACATTTTCTATGTGTTTATAAGTATATGTGTCTTTAGGAATATATAATTTTTGTTTGCAAAAATAACATTTTTATATATTCTGCTACTTAAAAAATGTTGAGCCAGGTTTGGTGACCACACCAGCACTCAGGAGGCCGAGGCAGAGGGGTTCTGCATAGGAGGTTCTAGGTCAGCTAGGACTATAGGGAGAGCTTG
>NW_008396485.1:0-238 GCF_000622305.1 Nannospalax galili
AAAAAATTAAGTGAGATAACATTTTATTTTGATTAATTAGCAAAGACATATGAAAGGATAATAATTTTGGAGGAATGCATACAAAGCAAGCTTATGTATTGGGAAAAGCATTAAACTTGCTATATTCTGTCTAGAAAGTACATTGGTGATGTGTCTCAGTAATTTTAAGGAAAGCTTGAAATTTTTTTATCCAATAATATTTTTTTTTGAAAATTTACCTTTGAGAAATAATCACTGA
>NW_008396486.1:0-238 GCF_000622305.1 Nannospalax galili
GGTCCATCACTGGGCAACACATCAACTTGCATCACATCTTTAACAATGTGAAAAATCCAGAAGAGATTCATAGTCAGTTCAAAATTTATTTCTTTGTGACCTGAAAGCAAACTGCGCATTGTCTTGATATTTTACCCTTAGTTACAGTGGGCATCCCAGGGTAATGGCAACTGGCTGCATTTCCTTGGGGGCCTCAGGGGCCTCTACAACCATTAAATCACAGGAAGTGTCCCAGACT
>NW_008396487.1:0-238 GCF_000622305.1 Nannospalax galili
AGCTCTGGCATCACAAACATCTTGGGTTCTCCATTGCCAACCAGGCTTCACCTTCAAAGCTTCATGCAATGGCCTACCCGTGCCTCTTCTAGGCAGGGGAACCTCTACTTCATGCTACCGGGCCTCCAATGTTCTCTGAAACCTCGGGAGAAGAATTGACGATCACTTCACTCTTCCATCTTTCATACCTCTAAAGCCAGCACCAGGTGAGCAACACTGCCAAGTCTGACTGCAAGTT
>NW_008396488.1:0-238 GCF_000622305.1 Nannospalax galili
CTGGATCCCTCCAGGAAAGATTTTCACCTCAGGAATTTGGGGGTTGGACTGAACTGGAAGCCTGGCTTAGGAAAGATGCTGGTCTAGGGCAGCTGGTGGCAGTGCCAGCCAGAGATGCAAAGGAAGATGGGGGGGCAGAAGGTGGCCCCAAGGGCCCATGGGGACTGCACTGAGGTGCTGGGTTGGACTGGATGCAAAGGATCAGGAAGAAGAAAGGTCAGCCCCTGCATCCAGGAAA
>NW_008396489.1:0-238 GCF_000622305.1 Nannospalax galili
GTACTCCAAAGCTCCTAGAAATTTTCAGCTCTCCTCATTTTATAAGTGTGCTTTCTTTACTTCCTTTCCATGAAACAAAAATTTTCTATTCCTTTGTGTCAAATAAAAGTCTTATTTTCTCCTAAAGGAACGAATCTTTTTTATTTTACGTGCATAATCAAAATAGTAATGTTTTTCAGTGAGTATCAAAATTCTTTAGGAATTAGGATAAATTCACTGTAAAATGTTCTATATTTAG
>NW_008396490.1:0-238 GCF_000622305.1 Nannospalax galili
TAAGTTGTTGTACTTGGCCCCTCCCTCCACCAAGAAAGAAACACAATGCTTAGTGGGCCTGTTTGGATTCTGAAGGCCGCACATTCCTCATCTGGGTGTGTTACAATGACCCATATATCAAGTGACTCAGAAGGCAGCTACCTTTGAGAGGGGCCTAGAACAGGAAAGGGCCCTCAACAGGTCTAGACTGCTGTACAAGCTGCTCTGCCCCTTGGGCCATATGATCCAGCAGACCTGA
>NW_008396491.1:0-238 GCF_000622305.1 Nannospalax galili
CAGTTTGGGCCCAGCCTGGTTTACATGGTGAGTTCTAGGCCACCTTGAGCTACAGCTTGAGATGAGACCCTGTCTTTAAAAGCATTCTTGCCAGGCATGGTGGCTCATGCCTTTAAAAATCCCAGGAAACAGGAGGCAGAGGCAGGAGGATCTCTGAGTTCAAGGACTGCTTAGTGTGCATAGTTCCAGGCCAGCTGGGGCCTACAGGGAGACCCTGACTCAAAAAGACCGCCCCCCC
>NW_008396492.1:0-238 GCF_000622305.1 Nannospalax galili
CTATGTAATGGCATATGGGCCTATACTTTTGGCATATTGCAGGATTGTGATATCACACTGGAACATTGTGATGTCACAGTGGAACACTGGGAAGTAATACTGTAACATTGCGAAGGCACATTGGAGCAATATGATGGCATACATGGCGGTAGTGTAGGCACATTGGAGCATGGTGATGTCTCACTTAAGCATTGTAATTTCACAGTGGAACATTGAGAAGTCATATTGTAACATGCTG
>NW_008396493.1:0-238 GCF_000622305.1 Nannospalax galili
TTAGCAGAGGGATAAGGGTAGTGCTGATCCAACAGGGTCAGTAACCACCCTAGATCAGGACACCCTCCAAGGTGCAGTACAGCATGAGGGGATAGAGGGACAGGGCAGAAGATAGGGTGGAGGACATGGTGGCGTAGTACTTGTTGCAGCTCCGTGCCATGGAATACATCTATCTCCTAAGAACATTAACTGTGGCCAGTGTGAAGAAAGTCCAAGGCTCAAGTCGAACCACTGAGAA
>NW_008396494.1:0-238 GCF_000622305.1 Nannospalax galili
CCCATTACAGGGCAATGGAGAGGCCCAGATCCACTGTTAACCATGGTCGAGTCTTTGGTTCTGTTTCCTCTACAGGAGATTCAAACTCCATATGGGTGCCAGGGAAAAACCTTAAGTGGGTAGGCCAGGATCCGACTTACTAGCGTGATGGTCCATGGACAATAGTTCATGAGACGAAATTCCTCTTTTTATTGATATCCATCTGAGATGAAGGACCCAGTTCCTTGGCTTCATTGCC
>NW_008396495.1:0-238 GCF_000622305.1 Nannospalax galili
CATATACCCAAAAGACTCTCTCCTACTACAGAAATATCTGCTCATTCCTGTTCACTGCTGCCCTTTCCATAACAGCCAGGAATTGGATATAACCTACATGTCCATCAACTGATGGTTAATGAAGGAGCAGTACAGGTACACAATGAAATATTATATAGCTCTTAGAAAAATGAAATTATGAAATTCACAGGTAAATGGATGAACTAGAAATAATCATCCTGAATGAGGTAATGCAGAC
>NW_008396496.1:0-238 GCF_000622305.1 Nannospalax galili
CTATTTCTTTAGTACATTATATTTTAATATCTTGAGTTATTTTCTTTATTTTATTGTTCTCTGTTTTCACCAACTTCATTCTGGAATGTATGGCTTTCCTCTTTGAGTTCATTGAGTATATCTATAATTGCTATTTTTAAAGCATTGTCTTCTGTATCACCCAAGTTGGTCATATCAGGAGATATTTTGATAGGTGTACTGATTGCTGCAGGAAGCATATTGTTTTTGTTTTTCATAT
>NW_008396497.1:0-238 GCF_000622305.1 Nannospalax galili
CGCCTCATGAGGCCCCACCCTGTCACCCCAGCCTCATCAGGCTGTGACCCCAGCCTCGCTCAGGCCCTTCCTCATACCCTCCACCTCCTCATTCAGGCCCCGCCCCACGCTCCCCTCAAGCATCTTCCAACACTTGGGTATTGCTGAATCTGGTTCACCATAGCTCCTGGCGCAGTTGGGCCAAGGCCAAGTCAAGTCCTGAGTCCTCCCCTGACACAGTCCTCTCCCCACCTCCAGC
>NW_008396498.1:0-238 GCF_000622305.1 Nannospalax galili
TAAGAGCTATGGATCTAGTTTCATTCTTCCACGTGTGAAGATCTAGTTTCATGGCAACATTTGGTCAAGAGGTTGGCTTTTTCCCCATGTATGTTTTTGACACCTTTGTGAAAAGTCAAGAAGCCATAATGTGTGGGTGTATTTCTGAGTCATTTATTCAGTTCATGCCAGTACCATGTCATCTTTATTCGTGCCAGTACCATGTCATCTTTGCTACCATGACAATATAGTGTAATTT
>NW_008396499.1:0-238 GCF_000622305.1 Nannospalax galili
GACATCACAATGCTTTAATCTGCCAACAACATAGGTCCATGTGCTAGTTTAGTCCTCCAATATGCCAACAATGTTGCAATATGAGTTATGAATGTTCCCTGGTGACACCAAAATGCTCAAATGTGACATCACAATGCCCCACTATGCCAACACTGTCCACCCATGTGCCATTATATTGCCCCAATTTACCATCACAATGTTGCAATATAACTTCACAATGTTACATTTTGACATCACA
>NW_008396500.1:0-238 GCF_000622305.1 Nannospalax galili
GGGTGCACTTACATACATGCAGGCAATACACTCATACATATAAAATACTCTGAAATAATAAATAAAATATTTTAAAAGATACATAGAAAAAAAGAAACAGGTAAACATAGAATATGTACTAATGAAATGGTTTCAAAGTTTCTGTCTCTCTGTCTCTCTCTCCCTCTGTCTCTGTCTCTCTGTCTCTCTCTGTGTATCTCTCTGTCTCTCTCTCTGTTTCTGTCTCTCTCTCTCTCTC
>NW_008396501.1:0-238 GCF_000622305.1 Nannospalax galili
GGTTTAAGGCACTGGTCACCGCATATGTCAGGCAGGGCACATCTAGTAGGAGAGACTCCTAACGAGTTAATCTTGCACTCATGAGCCAGTGATCAGGTGGTGCCCTCAGCATCCCTTCAGCCCTTCAATAGCGTGGGAGGTAGTCACAATGAGTTGTTGTCCAAAGGTGAGCTTATCAGCATCCTTAACTAGGACTGCAGTAGCCACTATGATCTTCAAACAGGTTGGCCATCCAGCT
>NW_008396502.1:0-238 GCF_000622305.1 Nannospalax galili
ATCCCTGTACCTGTTTAATCATCTCTCCATCCCTCTCCACATCCTTTTCAGTTCTGGTAACCACTATTCTATTCTATTCTTCTTCCATAGTCTCCTTGGTTTTTGTGAACTTGACACAAACCTAGACATACTTGGGAAGAGGAAACCTCAACTGAGGCATTTCCTCCATTAGACTGGCCTGTGGTCATGGCTGTGAGGAGGCCTTATCTTAATAGGTACTTGATGCCGGAAGGTCCAA
>NW_008396503.1:0-238 GCF_000622305.1 Nannospalax galili
ATGTGAGGCACTTGCGGCAGGGTGTTAAGTCCAAGGTTACAGTGGTAAGGAAGGTTCTTTCTATCGTACGAATTCTTTCTGACATTGCTCGTTTATGTTTACCAATTCTCTTGGAAAGCAAAAAGTGTGTAAAGGTATTTGTGAGGAAGCTTGGAAGAAAAGTCTCATTTTCTAAGTTGTAAATGCGCTGGGATCTTTTGTCATGTTTTACACCTCACTTAAACATCAGCAGTTTGGG
>NW_008396504.1:0-238 GCF_000622305.1 Nannospalax galili
TTATGACTATCTGGGGGTTAAAGTTTTGAGACACTTACCACAGAGGTTAGTTAAGTGCCCTTCTCTGCATCACAAGGTTCCTGTCAGCACGGTTTGTCTCTGGTCTTGTTTTTGATGCACAATTTCACCACCCTTACACTAAATGATGCGTGTCACTTCATTTACTTTATGTTCTTGGACTTTACATTTTTTCCCTTTCCTATATTGTTTTTGTAATTTTCCCTCATTCTTCAGAAAA
>NW_008396505.1:0-237 GCF_000622305.1 Nannospalax galili
GGACATTAGGGTATACAAGTGGTTTATCATATACTACACTTGTATATTTCTGCAATCCCAGTAGGTTTAAGACTAAGTGTGTTAAAAAAAGAATGGTGGTCAAAATCAGTAGTCCTCTTTAAGAGAGCATTTTGAATCTGTACTGGTAAATAGAACACTCCATAACACTCTTCAGAGGGCCATCATTGTTGCAGGGGTTTCCCATCAAGAAAGGAAGCCATTTCAGAAGTCCACTTT
>NW_008396506.1:0-238 GCF_000622305.1 Nannospalax galili
GTGATGACATAGTGGTGCATTGTTGTTGCACATTGAACATTGTATTGACACATGAAACACTGTAATATCGCATGGAGCACTGTGTTGACACACTGGGGCATTGTGATTTCACAGCGTGTATTGTGGTGACACATTGGTGCATTGTTATGGAACACTGAGTTGTGGGATGGCACAATCGAGCACTGTCAGGACATATTGGAGTATTGCAATGTCACAGTTGGGCATTCTGAAGACATAT
>NW_008396507.1:0-238 GCF_000622305.1 Nannospalax galili
TAAATCAGTTGAACGTCTGGAGAAAACAGTAGACTGATCTTTCCTGATGAAAAAGACAGTCTGTCAGCAGAGGTCGTTCAGCCTTATGTTACATTAGATTTTCCCGAGTCCTCAGCATGTCAATGTAGCCTCCAGATTTCAGACAGAAAGAATCCATCATTGTGCAAACCAGTTCCTTCATATTCACGTATGTGATTTGCTCTGTTTCTCTGGAGAACCTGATTAATACTTTAGTGTT
>NW_008396508.1:0-238 GCF_000622305.1 Nannospalax galili
GCTCCAGAGAAGTGTGTAGTCATCAGCTACAGCCAGCATCAGAGAAGTCTGCTCACCTGCCGTCTCCAGAGAGGCACGGCCAGCTAGGCCCGCCAGCGGCTAGCCAGTGGGACCAGAACCACTGCGAGAGAGAGTGCTCACACCTAACCCTGGGCCACATCCAGAGTGAGTGTGCCTGGGAGCCCAAGCACGCTCCCCACATCTCTTGCGGCCAGACTCACGCCAGGACTAGCCAGGT
>NW_008396509.1:0-238 GCF_000622305.1 Nannospalax galili
TTCCAGGCCAGCTGGGGCTACAGGGAAGCCCTGTCTCAAAAATAAAAAAGAGGTCACTTTGTGCAGCAGGATCTGGCAGCATAGACATGAATCTCAGCACTTGGGAGGTGAGGCAAGAGAACTAGGAGTTCCAGGCCAGTCTCAGCTATAAAGTAAATGAGCCCAGCCTAGACTACATGAGGCCCTGCCTCAACCAACCAATGAAAAAAAGAAAAAGTCATTTTGTTAGGTCAGTGCA
>NW_008396510.1:0-238 GCF_000622305.1 Nannospalax galili
CCCTTGAGGCCTGAGCCTGCCAGCTGTCAGAAGTCTTCAGAAGGGCCGTATTGGGACCTCCACCTACTCCTAGAAATCCCTGAGGGTACATTAAAGGGGAAAGAATTGTCTTTTCAATAAAAGTTTTGCCTATAGACAACTAAAAACATACTTTAACCCTGAGCTCACAAAGTCCACAGAAATAATTTCTCAGTAGATTGTGAAACAAAAATCTTAATCGTGGGGACTGGAGAGAGAG
>NW_008396511.1:0-238 GCF_000622305.1 Nannospalax galili
GGTAAATGGATGGATCTAGAAACTATTACACTAAGTTAAGTAACAGACTCAGAAAAACAAACAACGCATGTTCTGCCATTTGTGGATCCTAGCTCCACATCATCAGATGTGAGTATATATCCTGATTTAACCACAAGAGCCAGGAAAATGGAAAACAACCATGGGGGTAAAAGGGAAGAAGTAGCTTAAGAGAGGGTGCTAGTAGGAGACAGGTGCTATCAAGGGGGAAAAGGGAAAA
>NW_008396512.1:0-238 GCF_000622305.1 Nannospalax galili
CCTAGTAAAAATTGAAGCAATTTTCTTGATTGACCATTGGGAATTTTAAAAACACCATTCTTGGTAGAGTCCTGTGACTGATGGGTTTATTTAAAAAAGACAAGAATGGTTGAAATGTGGAGTTATTTGATCTGTTTTTCATCCTTCATTTAAATTAGTGCTCTCTTTCATCACTTGTTAAGTAAATGAATTTCATATCAAACATGCACAGATTTCAATTTAAAGACAGTATGTGTAT
>NW_008396513.1:0-238 GCF_000622305.1 Nannospalax galili
CACTACTTCAGTCTAAGTTAGCCCCCAATGGAGCCACAATTCATGGCTAACTCTCTGCACTCAATTCTCCACAGCAGGCCCCAACCCTGGGAGGAAGCACCCCCACTGGGACACACTCCATCACTTTCATCCACTCTTACAGTCTACATAGATTCAACAGACAACTACATTAAGTATATTTTGACTAAAGTGGTTGAATGAAAGTAAAGGGAATCAAATGACATAGGAATTGTCTGTT
>NW_008396514.1:0-238 GCF_000622305.1 Nannospalax galili
CACCTCTGACATGCAGATTGTCATGTCACCTCCCCTCTCTGACCTGCACATCGTCGTGTCACGTGCCCCTATGACGTGCAGGTGGTAGTGTCACATGCCCACTATGATGTGCACATGGTCGTGTCACCTTCCCCTCTGATGTGCAGATGGCAGTTTCACCTGCCCCTTCTGATGTGCAGATGGTCGTGTCACCTGCCTCCTCTGCCATATAGATGGACTTCTCAACTGCCACATCTGA
>NW_008396515.1:0-238 GCF_000622305.1 Nannospalax galili
AGTGCCTGGCATGCAGCAAGTGCCCAGCAGTCATGAGTCCTCTCATTATCAAGTTTAATTCGTTTATAGAAGCCCTCCCAAGAACCCTGAGATCTATAACAGCATGGTAGATGGATAGCAGAGATGGGGCAAGGGGCTCTGGGCCCAGATGGGGAATGTGGGCCCAGGGAAAGCTTAGCAATTTCTTTTAAATGTATTTATTACTATTATTATTATTAATTGTGTGTGTGTGTGTGTG
>NW_008396516.1:0-238 GCF_000622305.1 Nannospalax galili
GTAACAACTTCAAGAATGGTAAAGTCATCCTAACCGATAGAACCATGCAACAGGATCATCACTCCCTGAATCTAACTGCTCTTCGGTCAGTCAGGGTTAGGGACTCACTAGTCAGAGGTGTTTTTGCCCTTCTGAGAGGATTAACAGGGAAGCTATAGCACAGGATGTAGACTTGGTGTGAGAACTCTGGTAGAGAAATCAAGGTCTGTTTCCTGCAGAGTTGCTTAGCAGAGGGATC
>NW_008396517.1:0-238 GCF_000622305.1 Nannospalax galili
TCCACTCAGCTGCCAGAATGACTTGAGTAACTCCTTCAGAAACCTGACCTAGAGGAAGATAGTCAGACCCATAGCCTCAGAGTGAGCACAGATTGAGATCCTTCCCTCTGAGCTACTGACTCAGGGTCTACTTGCCAAACTCAAACTGAACCCAACCCTGAACCACAAGTAGGTACTCAACCCCAGAGTCCTGGCAGAGCCCAAAATGTGATTCTTCCCTATGCATCATCTCCAGGAC
>NW_008396518.1:0-238 GCF_000622305.1 Nannospalax galili
TAAGGACAGACGGAGATGAGGAGGGAGAAAGAGGTGGGAATGTGCACTCTAAACATCTATGATGCTAATGTTTCCTGTGAGGTGTGTAGACCTTGTTGTTCAGGATGGGTTTGGGATGTTAGTATCTTCTCAGATGAGGGAGAGGAAGATGTCAGAAGGAACAAGGACCTGTGCTCTGCTAAGGACGCTGACACTGATGGACAGGGATAGTGTAGAGAATCCCAGAAATCTTGCTGTG
>NW_008396519.1:0-238 GCF_000622305.1 Nannospalax galili
AAGACAGGCTCAAACAACATATTCTCCCAATATTCAATTAACATTAGCTTTATTTACCCTTAATGTACTTAATGTATACTGAGGGTCTGACGCTCCCCCCATCACCTGACACTGGGCCCAGAAACACCCCGTACCACCCATCATGGCTAGATGGAGGGACCCCTTTGATGGATTCTGGAAAGGACCAGATCCGTTGCTGACCACAGGGAGGGGATTTGCTTGTGTTTTCCCACAGGAT
>NW_008396520.1:0-238 GCF_000622305.1 Nannospalax galili
TAAGGACAGACGGAGATGAGGAGGGAGAAAGAGGTGGGAATGTGCACTCTAGACATCTATGATGCTCATGTTTCCTGTGAGGTGTGTAGACCTTGTTGTTCAGGATGGGTTTGTGATGTTAGTATCTTCTCAGATGAGGAAGAGGAAGATGTCAGAAGGAACAAGGACCTGTGCTCTGCTAAGGACACTGACACTGATGGACAGGGATAGTGTAGAGAATCCCAGAAATCTTGCTGTG
>NW_008396521.1:0-238 GCF_000622305.1 Nannospalax galili
TTTGCTCTTGTGCCTGTCCTCCTGCCTAAGGGTTCCAAGTCCTGGGATTCCAGGCATGTACCACTACTAAGACTGGCATCTACTGTAAAGAAAACTCCAAAGACTCCATAGAACTAGCTAACTCTGAGAGGTGCAAGTTTGCCCAAAGGGTTAATTGAGGAAACCCTCAAACAGTAGGTGAACTCAGACTGTCTTGGATCCCTTCAGCTCCCTAGTGTGAGCTGTTCTTGTGTCTTTT
>NW_008396522.1:0-238 GCF_000622305.1 Nannospalax galili
GTCCGATTATGGGGCAAGAATTGAGCCAATACCAGATTTATGTTAAACAATTGAAGGAGGCTTTAAAGAAACGAGGAGTAAAGGTGAGGACTGCAGATTTATTTGTTTTTTGATTTTATTAAGGACACTTGTCCCTAGTTCCCCCAAGAAGGGGTCATAGATATGAAAAGATGGAAGAGAGTAGGGGATGCATTGGAGGACTTTTATAAAGTGTTTGGGCCAGAAAAGGTCCCGGTTA
>NW_008396523.1:0-238 GCF_000622305.1 Nannospalax galili
CTCTCCCTGAATTCCCCCATGTCTCCCACCTACTCTCCTGCCTTAGTTTCCCTTCCCCAGCAGAACCACGTTGACGACAGTTCCCAGTTGAATAAAGGAGGAGTTTCACAGCCACCCTGTGGGGTTTGGGGTTGTTTGAGACAGGGACTCTCAGTTTCTTTTCCAGTTCCTGTGATAAAACACTCTGACCCATGCAACTTAAGGGAGAGGGGTTTATTTTTTTCACAGTTCCAGGGTA
>NW_008396524.1:0-238 GCF_000622305.1 Nannospalax galili
TATGAAACAGAGATTTAGAACTGAGTGTGTGGCCTTGTTTCTGAGCTTGGAGTCTACACTGCTTCCTTGACTGCAGTTCAAATCTGCTTATGCCTTGCAGGATTTATGAAGAGACTAACATCTTTATGTCAGGTAGATTTCTCCAATCGTTATTTTTATGTCTGCTAGATGAAGTTTTTGATAAAAATGTTTTTGTAGAAGGTGTCCCACAGTAGCTATGGAATGTTCTCTTGCCAAG
>NW_008396525.1:0-238 GCF_000622305.1 Nannospalax galili
TTTCTTTTTCTAGTTGAAAACCTTGATGAAAAGCAACTTGGATGAGTGTAACAGTGGAATGCCACATTACAGTGAGATTGAACCCAAACAGCCTGATTCTCAGCTTCCACTGAAACCAGGGATGAGGCCCCAAACATTCAGGGAACCTGCCCCTTCAGATTTCTCCTGGAACTGTGCTCTCAAACGAAGACCTTGCTTTCTCTTTATTGAAACCATTCATCAACATAAAACAGGGAAA
>NW_008396526.1:0-238 GCF_000622305.1 Nannospalax galili
AGGCCCACCCAAGGAGAGAATGAGCCCTCTCCACAGAGGCCAAAACACCTATGCCACCTCCTGGTACCACAGCCCCTGGCCGGGCACCAGATGGGACCCCACCTCCTTGGGGCCCGTCTTCCACCTAACTTCAAACCCCCAACTCCCAACAGCACCACTCTAAGGGGTGGGAGCCCCACACAAGATCATGCAGGACACCCAGTTCTCCAGACCACCAACGGATGAAGAAGCCTGGCAA
>NW_008396527.1:0-238 GCF_000622305.1 Nannospalax galili
GAAACTGATAAATGCACAAATTAACACATTAAGATTTGAAAGGGAAAAACAGAAATGCCAACCATAATCTCAGCAATTTTCTATCTGTACCTAAGTACCCACAGGGTCTACTGACTTGCAGAACAGTTAGAAGCAATTCCCTTTAGTTTCCTATAGTTATGAGTAACACCAGATGCTCAGCTGCTAACTTTATATTCATAGTACTTTATGTAACAGTGCAGCACTTATCTAGTGCTTT
>NW_008396528.1:0-238 GCF_000622305.1 Nannospalax galili
TCAGTGGGAGGGAACTCATGTATGGTACTGTAAACATAGCCAAATACACATACAATGGAATACCATACACAACTAAAAGTGATCTCTACCTGCATGAGCCACATGAAAATGATAAAAAGAAAGTATTAAAATAAGATGCTCTCTGCTTCCCTGGGCTGCACAACCTGCCAGCCTCTTTCCTGGACTCCAGGGCTGACCTCTCAGCCCAGAACCACCACTGCTTCCTGATCCCTTGCAT
>NW_008396529.1:0-238 GCF_000622305.1 Nannospalax galili
GAATATCAACACTGGAGGATAAAGCTGAAGAATTGGACCACTCAAGCAAAGGCTATGGAAAATTATAAAATACAGGAATGTAATATGCAACAGATATGGGACACCATGAAAAGAACAAATCTATGGATCATAGGAATAGGGGAAGGAGAAGAATTTCAGGCTAATAGTATTGACCAGATCTTTTTTTTAAAAAAATTATTTATTATTTTTATTTTACGTGTATGCATGTATTGCCTGC
>NW_008396530.1:0-238 GCF_000622305.1 Nannospalax galili
TTTTTTTTTCCCACAGAAGCTAGAACAGCATGGCATAAAAATCTAATTTCTTTTTTCTGAATGTAGTGTTTTTCCCATCACCATTTTCCAGAAGAGACCCTTTTCCTGTGGTGTTCTGTTGATGCCTTTGTCAACGACCAGTTAACCATTGATGTGCTGATTTATTTTTGAGCTTTCTATTCTGTATTATGTAATTTTGTGGTAGATTTTTAAATCATTGGTTGTTTTGCTCAAAGTT
>NW_008396531.1:0-238 GCF_000622305.1 Nannospalax galili
GGGTGGGGCTTCTCCCTGAGCCACCTTCCCCAAACTGGGCCTTTTCATCTGTCCTGGAGCTGGTTGTGGTGCACAGCCAAAGGTGGTTTTGTGTTTTTTTTGTGTTTTTTTTTAAATGCGCCCGGCAGCCATAGCCGCCAGTCACCGGCCAGGGGGCAGTCCCCACCCGGCTTTCCCATGAGCCCCAGACTACTGGAGGTCGCTGGCTGGGGGCGGCCTGAGCACACACATTTGTTCA
>NW_008396532.1:0-238 GCF_000622305.1 Nannospalax galili
AGATTATAGGAGAAAATTTTCAAAATTAAGAAAAGATATATCCATATAAGTACAAAAAAACACATAGAAAACCAAATAGACAGGACCAGAAAAAAAAATTCCCCAAGGCATATAATAAAAACACTAAAAAAAGAAAAGAATACTGAACGCTGCAAGAGAAATATAAAGAAAACCCAGCAGAACCACAATGAAAGCCAGAAGAGCCTGGAACAAAATAATCCCAGTTCCAAAGGATCAT
>NW_008396533.1:0-238 GCF_000622305.1 Nannospalax galili
GTATCACAGCTGCTGTGAGATCATGGCAAACAGCCATGTCATGGCAAGAGGACAGCATTTCACAGCATTCCACCTCATCCACTAGTTCGTAGTCTTTTAAGAAAGTACTGTATTTACTTTTATTTAAATATATGGGTATATTGCTTGCTTTTGTGTGAGTGCACTTGTGTTGTGCAGTGCTTGCAGAGTTCAAAAGGTGTTGGATTCTACTGGAACTTGAGTTACAGACAGTTATTAG
>NW_008396534.1:0-238 GCF_000622305.1 Nannospalax galili
TTTCACCCAGGCCAGCTTGGTGCCTTCCTTGGGCTCCAGGAGCACTGCCTCTGGACCTGGCCCCGCCCTCACATCTCTCTACTTCCCTGGACCTGCAACACCAGCTAACTCTCCTAGCCTGCTCTCCTACCCTAAGGCCTCTCTTGGGGTAACTCTATTGCGCAGCCTTCGGTGCCTTGACTCCCCTGGCCTCATTCACCCTTCCATCTCCCCAGCTGTTCTCTACTCCTAGTTTGGG
>NW_008396535.1:0-238 GCF_000622305.1 Nannospalax galili
TTGGACAATAAAGCTGGTGAATTAGACCACTCAAGCAAAAATAAGAAAAATTTAAGAAAACACAGGAATGGAATATGCAGGGAAAGTGGGACACTATGAAAAGACCAAATTTATACATCATAGGCATGGAGGAAGGAACAGTATCTCAGGATAATGGTATTGTAGAAGAAAATTTCCCAAAATTAAAGAAAGATATCCCCATACAAATATAAGAAGCACATAGAACACCAAATAGACA
>NW_008396536.1:0-238 GCF_000622305.1 Nannospalax galili
AGCCCCTAGTGGTAGGATTTTACCCACAACTGCCTTGAATCATTCTTCCCTTTCAAGCTTATTTCTCATACAGAACTTAGCATTTGTGACACTGTATTACATTTATTAGAGCTCATGATTCACCTGCCTACCTGCCTATCAGTGCCAGAAGTTCTGTGGCTATATGGTGAATGAATGAGGAAGTCTGAGGCACATTGGTGGCCTCTTTGGGACCAGTTGGCCAGAGAAGAGTGCTTGC
>NW_008396537.1:0-238 GCF_000622305.1 Nannospalax galili
CAGGTGACATGACCATCTGCACGTCAGAGGTGGCAGGTGACAGGACCATCTTCACAGCAGAGGGTGCAGGTGACACGACCATCTGCAAGCCAGAGAAGGCAGGGGAAAAGACCATCTGCATGACAGTAGGGGCAGGAGACATGAACATCTTCATGTCACAGGGGGCAGATGACACCACTATCTGCTCGTCAGAGGGAGCAGGTGACACGACCATCTTTATGGTAGAGAGGGCAGGTGA
>NW_008396538.1:0-238 GCF_000622305.1 Nannospalax galili
CACACAATTCTCCATAGTACCATCACAATGTTACAATATGACTTCACAATGATCCATTGTGATATTACAATGCTCCATGGCGCCTTCACAATTTTGCAATATGACTTCACAGTGTTCCATTGAGCAACATAATGGCACATGTCATGTTAGTGTTGGCATATTGGAGCAGTGTGATTTCAAATTGGAGCATCGTGATGTCACAATGGAACATTGTGATGGCACACTGGATAATTGTGAT
>NW_008396539.1:0-238 GCF_000622305.1 Nannospalax galili
AACAATACCAAAATCCATATTAAAAATGGAAAGGGAAGATTAGAGGATGGGCCAGTGGATAAGGACACTTGAACCAAGCCTAAAAACTCGAGTTTGTGCCCTGGAACTTACACTGTAGAATGAAATAACACACTCCTGCAGGTTGTCTTCTGACTCGACTTGTGTACCACGGCCCAGTTGTATCCCCCTCCCTGACAGACACAGAAATAAATCAATAAATAGAAAATAAATTTACAAA
>NW_008396540.1:0-238 GCF_000622305.1 Nannospalax galili
CAGGGTTAAATTTAGGACAAATGTTAATACTAGGGTTAGGTTTAGGGTTACCTCTAGGGTTGGATTTAGGACTTTGATTATGTTTAGGGTTAGGGTTAGGGTTAGAGTTAGGGTTAGGGTTAGATTTATGATTTGAGGTAGGGTTAATGCTAGGTTACTGCTGAGTAGGGGATAGATTAATGTTTAGGGTTAGGGTCTGGGTAATGTTTAGGGTTAGTGTTTGGTTAAGGGTTAGGAT
>NW_008396541.1:0-238 GCF_000622305.1 Nannospalax galili
AGGGATGGACCCTCTTAAGTCACCAGAAATGGCCCAGAGTAGCATAGTGGGCTCTGTTCCAGATCTAGCATCCCCACAGGACCAAGGAACCGGAATGAGGCGTGTCTGCGCAACAGGCCGGGCCGGGCTCTGATCCACCAGCATGGCTCAAGGGACACAGTGTAAGGGGTGACACAGTTTCCACATGTCACAAGTGACCTCACAGGAATGTGTGCATCCCTGGCCACACATTTGTACC
>NW_008396542.1:0-238 GCF_000622305.1 Nannospalax galili
CCTTCCAGAAAGGAACAATTGATATTTGGATACAAACAATAACATTTCACTTTACTTAATTTCAAAGAACTCAGAAAAGTTTAGCAAAGCGGAGGCTAGATGGTCTCAGTTGTTTAGAGCACTGGTTGCTCTTCCAGAGGACTTGGGTTCACTTCCCAGCACCCATATGGAGACTAGCAACCTTCTGATACTCCAGTTCCAGGGGATCTGATGCCCTCTTCTGGCCTTTGTGGGCATT
>NW_008396543.1:0-238 GCF_000622305.1 Nannospalax galili
CTAGAAACTTCACTGACCTAGAAGGCCTTCAAACTTGAATATGATTTATTTCCAGTCCTATGATCTGCATATGCTTTAGTGAATACATAGTAGTTGTTATCTTCTTGCGTCACACAATGAGCATAAGTTTTTCAGTATGAAGGACCAATGTGGTACATTGTGGAAAACACAAAAAATCGAAGTTCCTGTAAACCATGTTAAGACACTGGAATACAGAATTAGTATATAGTTGATGTGG
>NW_008396544.1:0-238 GCF_000622305.1 Nannospalax galili
ATATAAAAGTATACTTTTATTCATTTATAAATTTATCTTCATGCATATACATTTGTATGTATTCATACATACATATGTTTGTACCTCTGTGTAGATGTTTGTGTATGTGTGTATTTACACATCTGTCAATCTGTTTCATTTATCCTTGGAAATGTGGTTTAAGTTATCACTCTAAAATCTGGTGGTTTAAAACAACAAATTATTAACCTCTATCCCTCATGGTTCACCCTTGCAATGA
>NW_008396545.1:0-238 GCF_000622305.1 Nannospalax galili
CAACAATAACAAAGCAGCAAAAATGGTAAGCAAGAGGAGCAGACCTTGAAATAACCTGGGTATTAGAATAGGCAAAAGCTTTAAAACAGAGCTAAAAATATGCTAAAGAATTTAAATAGAAAGACTGAGGTAATATATACAGAATGCAGATTTCAAAAGAAAATTGTCAACTACAAAAAATACAAAGGAAATGACAGAAATTCTAGAATGAAAATATCTAATATCTAGAAAGAAAAAA
>NW_008396546.1:0-238 GCF_000622305.1 Nannospalax galili
GGGACAGGTGACACGACCATGTTCATGTCAGAGGGGGCAGGTGACACGAACTTGTGCAAGTCAGAGGGGGCAGGTAACACTACCATGTGCATGTCAGAGGGTGCAGGTGAAAAGACCATTTGATCATCAGAGCGTCCAGGTGACACGACCATCTGCATGTCAGAGTGGGCAGGTGACAAGATCATGGGCATGTCAGAGGGGGCAGGTGAAACGACCATCTTTATGGCAGAGAGGGCAG
>NW_008396547.1:0-237 GCF_000622305.1 Nannospalax galili
AGCTGCCATGTGGGTTCTGGGAATCGAATCTGGGTCCGCTGCAAGAGCAATCAGTGCTCTTAACCGCTGAGCTATCTCTCCAGCCCCTCAAAGCAAAAATTTTAACTTTCCATTTCTCGGATTTTTTTGGAGACGATGAACCTCACAATACACTCTGCAGTGAAATAGCCTATGCAGATGGCTTCAATTATCCAGAGAGAGAGAGAGAGAGAGAGAGAGAGAGAGAGAGAGAGAGAG
>NW_008396548.1:0-238 GCF_000622305.1 Nannospalax galili
CCTTGGCAACCCAGTCTCAGGTCTCTCAGTCATCAAGCACCTTTTCTTTCCTTTAATATCTCAGTCTCCACACAGTCTGAATGCCACATTCTTCATGGACTACAGATGACTGAGACGAGAAAATTTGCAACATCATACTCACATAGACCCAGCTTCTAATCTGCAATCTTGCCTTAACCTCCAAATGCTTTTTTGTTTGTTTGGTTCACATTACTTGAATTATTAGAAATATGCTTAT
>NW_008396549.1:0-238 GCF_000622305.1 Nannospalax galili
CCATCATGAAGTGTGACATCATCACCTGCAAGAACCTCTATGCCAACACCGTGCTGTCTGGTGGCACTACATGTGCCCTGTCATTGCAGACAGGATGGTGATGGATATCACTGCTCTGCCTCCCAACGTGAATAAACTCAAGATTAATTCTCCAGCTGAGCGCAAATATTCGGTGTGGAATTCTGGCTCCATCCTGCATTTCTGTCCACTTTCCAGCAGATGTGGATCAGCAAACAGG
>NW_008396550.1:0-238 GCF_000622305.1 Nannospalax galili
TTTTTTTGTGATTGTAAAAGAAAAAAGGACTAAAAAAGTTTAAGGCATAACTCATTTTATTTTTCCAGAAGTATGGTTTCAAATGACCCAACTGTTTCCATAATTAGTGAATCAAAGTGCAAGTGACAAAGGTGTTTGCAATTCTGATTTCAATTTTTTTAAAACTGTTTAGTTAGGTAAGATTTGCTGTTTCTTTTTTTTTAACTTTTACGAAAACTTTATTGAGAATTTCATACAT
>NW_008396551.1:0-238 GCF_000622305.1 Nannospalax galili
GTGCATGCTTGGCAAGCAGCAACCATCCTGCCACTGAGATGAGCTACCCCCAGCCTTCATGTACTTTTTAATTTAATTTTGATGTTTTGAGGGAGGGTCTCAATAATTTGCCCAGTTTAACCTCAATTCACTCTGTAACTTAGGCTGTCCTTGTACTATTTCTTGCTTCAGTCTCCTGCGTGCCTGAGTTTTCAGGCCTGTGCCACCAGGCCCAGTAAGCAAATGAACTCTTCAAAAA
>NW_008396552.1:0-238 GCF_000622305.1 Nannospalax galili
ACACAGTGATATCAACCCAAAATCAAAGACAGCTGGACCATCAGGTCATTGATAGATTGTACTGTACCATCACAGATGGAGTGAACTTATTCCCTGTGTTCAATAGTCATTTCCATGCTCCATCCTGCGAACACACTAATCACATGGAGACATTATGGGTGCTGTGTGCTATCCACATTAGAGCAGTTGCTTGTAATTGTAAAATATTCTGAGTAATCTCTTCATGCCTCTCAGGTTA
>NW_008396553.1:0-238 GCF_000622305.1 Nannospalax galili
TCCCTGTTCTTCCCCTCTTTAAACCTAAGGCCCATGTCAGTCCACAAGGTAAACTTGGGTCACTGGACATCTTCCTCTGCTCCTCTTCTGGGTAGTACCACACCAAATAAATCTTCCTTTGCTCTTCGCCCCTGTATATCTTTTTAATTTGTATATCGGGATTGCTGACCATGCCAAGCCAGGTAGGGTTGGCAGAGCCTTGGCTTTTAATCTAAAAACTCCCATTAAGTAAGTGGTT
>NW_008396554.1:0-238 GCF_000622305.1 Nannospalax galili
CAAAGATGGCTCCTGGCCCAGCTGCTGCCACCACTGCCTCATATCCTAATTTCCCCAATTTTCTGCCTCCTCGGGGATAAGGTCTGGGCTTAGGCATGGAGCTGCAGTTTGAGTCTGACAGAACCCCATAGAGACTGTTTCTCCCAGCCAGTGATTGCTGCCCAAATGGGCTGTCAGTACAACCAGCAAGTAAGGGAGATCAGTGCTATGAAGGACAGGCTTTCGCTAATGAAGCAGA
>NW_008396555.1:0-238 GCF_000622305.1 Nannospalax galili
AAAAAAAAGTGTTTTAATTAAATAAAAAGTAGAATCAGGCTAGAGCACTTGCCTGGCTTGCACTAGGCCCTGGGTTCCATCCTCATCACCACAAGAACTTATGTAATGACTTCTAAATTTGAGGACTGTAAGTTCTTTATTTCTGCTGTTTACTAAGACCAGGCGAGACCTGAGTAATCTCTTAGGACACAGTCTTCTTTTAATTTAGAGATATGTTTAAGATTTATTTTTATTATTT
>NW_008396556.1:0-238 GCF_000622305.1 Nannospalax galili
TTAATCCCAGCACTGAGGAGACAGAGGCAGGTGAATCTCTGTGAGCTCGAGGCTCGCCTGGTGGGTCCCAGGCTAGCCGGGGCTACAAGGAGATGTTGTATCAAAAAAAGGGGTTCAATTTGATAAAATGACTTGTGTATGCCCTGGTGACCCCATCACTACAATAAAATAGAGATATATCCATCACCACCACAGACATTCCCTTTCTTCCTCCCTAATCTTTTCTGCTCTCCTCCTA
>NW_008396557.1:0-238 GCF_000622305.1 Nannospalax galili
ATCAGTGTGACTTTACATCAGATAAATATATACAACTGATCTTGTGTGCTAGAAATATAGGATGGAAATGGTATTACTATGTTGAGGGCGTAATTTCTCTGCAATACTCCTTGACATCATAATCCTCACAAAAATTTAGAGGCTCTGATGCTATTCTTTTTTATAGAGAGTTAACAAGTGATTGTGAATAGTTACTCCATTAAGAAATATCCTTTTGAATAATTCAGATTTCTCATCT
>NW_008396558.1:0-238 GCF_000622305.1 Nannospalax galili
AATAACTGATGACACATTCCAAAAGCTAGAAGAAATGGATCTAGAAGAAATGGGTGTAGAAGAAATGCATGACTTCCTAAAGACATTTGACCTGTCAATATTAAATGCAAAGGAAATAAACTGAAGCAGCATTTCCATGTCTCCAAGGAATGACAGGTCAAGTCTAAATGGGTTCAAAACAGATATCTCACAAATATTTTCTTTAGTCACTTAACTCTGTATTTGGGCTACAAACAAA
>NW_008396559.1:0-238 GCF_000622305.1 Nannospalax galili
AATTCTTTTACTGTGTAGGCTGTTTGTGCATTGCTGGGTGTTGAGCAACATCCCTTCCTCCACTAAATAGATGCCAAGGTGCCTCCCTCTCTCCCACAGGTGGGAATCAAGATAGTTCCAAACCTGGGGAGGTGTCTGCAGTGCGTGGTGGGAGGGACAGGGATGTGTGAGGTCATTGAGAACTATTGCTATAAAGATGGTCATAGGCTCGATTTCACTTCTGGGAGAAATTTTGAAA
>NW_008396560.1:0-238 GCF_000622305.1 Nannospalax galili
CACTGGCCGTTCTGACCCTGTTCACTGCTTCTGCTCTCCCTGCCCTCGTGGGCCGGTGGCCAATGACCCACGAACAGAGGGAGAGCCTCCCGCAGCTGGCCTGAGCCTCCCGCAGCTGGTGCTGAGCCGCCCTGCAGCTGGCGCCTGAACGTGCGGCTCCTGGAATGCGCAGAGTTCGTGAGTATCCCCCATCAGGAGGGCATCAGCAATCCCTTTCTCCTATCAGGAGTATCCCTCC
>NW_008396561.1:0-238 GCF_000622305.1 Nannospalax galili
GCACAAATCTATACACACAAGTCCACAAGCACAAAGCTGCACACAAATGCATGCACACCCTCACATACGCTTGCACACATACACTCACACATATATACATACACACACATATACACACAACACTTACACACATACAAATATGCACTCACACATATACACACACAAATCCATATCCACACATGTACATTCACACACATACACACTCACACATATATACATACATGCACACAAAACACAT
>NW_008396562.1:0-238 GCF_000622305.1 Nannospalax galili
ACAATTATCCTCAGTCCTTGGTTTCTGCCACCTGGGACATTCCCTTGTTACCTTTCAAATGACGATATGCATTGAAACTTTGGTGTGTTTTCCATTATTTCTAGATTTTTGTAGCAGAATGACTTCAACATCAAGTCTGCTATTTCGGCTGGAATTGGCCATAATGATTTAATTTTTTTATATTTAAGGGTTATTTAAAAATAACAAATGTTGATTTTTTAGTAAAGTGTTTTGTATT
>NW_008396563.1:0-238 GCF_000622305.1 Nannospalax galili
CTCCATGTCTCACAAATGTACTTTCTAATAACTGATGATAATTTTTTTCCACACTAACAAAGTGTGCAGGGATGTGTTCCTCAGGACCACCTGCCTCTTGTGTGTTTCAGGATATCACCATCACCCACAGCACCCCAGGTGGACACAGCTTAATGCACAAGACACCAAGTGCTCTAGCAACTTTGTATGGCTGGGTTGAGTGGCTCATGATTTCAGTCTTTAGAAAGGACCTGGATTT
>NW_008396564.1:0-238 GCF_000622305.1 Nannospalax galili
TCACTGGGAGAAGTGATATGATCCCATCTTCTGGCTGAGTAAGCACAGAGAGCTGATTTCAGGCTAGGGACAAATATCCAAGTGCAGATATAAATCAAACATTTAAACCTTTCCCACCTCTTCTAAGCAATCTTGCCAAGTATCCAACAAGAGAATTAAAATCACACTTATTTGAAATGAAACTGTCTACCCTTTATCTTCTTTGTAGGAGCATAAAAGGCATGCCATTTCTTTCTTG
>NW_008396565.1:0-238 GCF_000622305.1 Nannospalax galili
GCCCTTTCTAACCTGGGATCCAGAGAAGAAGGAGCCCAGGAACTGTGTCGCTGCAGCCTTCATATCCATGCTGTGTCCTCACTTGGACTGACTCCTGAACTGGTTTTGAACAGCCTATTAAGGAGTCCTTGTGACCTTGGTCTCTGCACTGGACACATGCAGATTAGTAGGGGCTGGTCAGGTTCAACCACAGCTGCAGGCCTAGCTCAGTTGAGTAACTCGGTAAAAAATCGGCTGT
>NW_008396566.1:0-238 GCF_000622305.1 Nannospalax galili
TATTTAGGAAGAATTATAATCATTTTCTGTTACTCCTCCAAATGAAACAAGGATATAAGATAGTTTAGAATTTCCTTAAGTATACATTTCCCTCTCATAACCCAAGTTTTGGAAACTCACCCAAGAAATTTTGTATGGGCAGCTCTCCTGGCTGGTCAGCAGCTTCTGATATTTCTCATCCATAATCATGGGTTTTGAAAACAAGCTATTTCCTTTGAGAACAAGTTTTCTTGTGGGG
>NW_008396567.1:0-238 GCF_000622305.1 Nannospalax galili
GCCTAATTATGAAAGCTGGTATCTGTGACAGAAACTCAGAGGCTAAAAGCTCAGTGGGATTGAAACAAGGGAGCATTTAGCATGGTAAAGACAGTATCCACAGAATGGTATCCCTCACCTTTGCTGGCACTACATGGCACCCGCTGGGGGCATAAGAAGGAACCTCTGCTGGTGCTGAATGCTGGGGGACAGACAGGAATCTCACCTGTCCTAACACTGCATGGAGCCTCCATACTGT
>NW_008396568.1:0-238 GCF_000622305.1 Nannospalax galili
AATGGATAGCTATCACAACAGCAACAGAATGGATAGCTATTGAAACAGCAACGCCCTGAGGGCTGCCTCCCAGGACATTCTATACTATTAAGCAACAAGTACTAATTTGCAGAAGCAATTTAAGCATAGCCTACAGTAGCTATCTATATAACATTATTTACAAACATATTTAACATTATTATTATATAACTACCAACTAAAATTCACACCGTAGCTGTTTTAATTGTACAGTGCCCTA
>NW_008396569.1:0-238 GCF_000622305.1 Nannospalax galili
AGCTGTAATGAAATGCTTCTTCTAATCATGTGGTAATTAAATTTAAAAAAATTTTAAAAAGTATGTCAGTTGGTTAGAACTATGAGAAAGAACAGAGAAGTATAAAATAAAATTTAAGCTGTTCTCCTTGGGCTGGGGAGATAGCTGTCTACAAAGTGCTTGCTGTACAACTATAGGACCTGAACCTACATGAAAAGCTTGGGAAGAGGTGGGTTGTGTGGCATGCTTGTAATCCCAG
>NW_008396570.1:0-238 GCF_000622305.1 Nannospalax galili
TGACACGACCATGTGCACGTCAGAGGGGGCAGGTGACACGACCGAGTGCACATCAGAGGGTCAGGTGACACAACCTTGTGCATGTCAAAGCGGGCAGGTGACACGACCGTGTGCGCCTCAGAGGGGGCAGGTGACATGAATATCTGCTTGTCAGAGTGGGCAGGTGACACGACCAACTGCACAGCAGAAGTGGCATGTGAAACCACCATCTGCACTTCAGAGGGGGCAGGTGACACGG
>NW_008396571.1:0-238 GCF_000622305.1 Nannospalax galili
TGGTCGTGTCACTTGCGCTCTTTGACGTGCACATGGTCGTGTCACCTGTCACCTTTGATGTGGACATGGCTGTGTCACCTGCCTCTCTGCCATAAAGTTGGTCATGGCACCTGCCCTGTTGACGTGCAGACGGTCGTGTCACCTGACCCTCTGACATGCACATAGTCTTTTCACCTTCCCCCTCTGATGTCCACATGGTCTTGTCACCTGCTCCCTCTGACGTGCATATGGTCGTGAC
>NW_008396572.1:0-238 GCF_000622305.1 Nannospalax galili
ATTAATAATCCAGGAAATAAGTAACCTGAATTGCTGGCAGAAGACCGTTTGCGTCTTTTACTTTGAGGGGTACTGGGGCTCGAACTCATGCCCTTGTACATGCTAGGCACGGACCCTCCCACTAAGCCACACTCCAACTCCAACAGAAGACCATTTTGAGAACTGACCTCATTGTCTGACCCTTTTTAGGTTAGCTGTAATAACTGCTGAGATATTTTTGCAGATTTTACAATTTGTT
>NW_008396573.1:0-238 GCF_000622305.1 Nannospalax galili
ATTTGACTAGCTCCAGACTTTATGATACAGTACACAACCACTTGTATTTTGGGAGCATATTATATTACATATTTGAATATACATATTATATTCTTATGTTTGAAGATGCAGGATATGTGGTATGGATTCAGTTTTCAGAAGAATCTGCCCTTATTGACCCAAGGCTACCAGTGAATTGTTATATACAAATCATATTGTTTAAAGATTTATGGAACAGGACTGGAGTGATGGCTCAGTG
>NW_008396574.1:0-238 GCF_000622305.1 Nannospalax galili
CATATGCCATCACAATGCTCTATGCTGCCATCACGATGTTACCTTATGACACCACAATGCTCCATTGTGACCTAACAATGCTCCATGGTGCCATTAAAATGTTAAAATATGACTTCACAGTGTTCCATTGCGACATTAGAGTGCTCCAGTATGCATCACAACACTCCATTGTGACATCACAGTGCTTAGTGTGCCATCACAGTGCCCCAGTTTGTCATCAAAATGCTGAATGTTCCAT
>NW_008396575.1:0-238 GCF_000622305.1 Nannospalax galili
AGATGAATTATGATGTCCTTACACCACCATTTTCATTGCTGTCACTGTGTTTTCGTGGTTTTAAATCTCTAAAGGCTCAGTAACCATGGGTGAATTAGATAGTAATCATGGGAAATGATTAAGGAACAGAAAACTGTTAATTCTCATAGATGAGCATATGACATTTAAACATTATTTCTCAGCCAACTGTGATAGTGCCTACGTCTGTAATCCCTGCACTTGGGAGGAAAATGTAGAG
>NW_008396576.1:0-238 GCF_000622305.1 Nannospalax galili
TAAACTCCTTTCCTGCATGACTAACCACAGACCGAGCCTTAGAAAGCAAGGTGTTCATTTGGCCCCAAGTGGGAGATGATAACCTTTCCTGATGATATTGATGTTTGCTAGTCACCGATAATGTCGCCATTGTTTGGAGTGACATCTCTCAGTCCTTTCTGTGCCGCACCGCCGTCTTCATTGGTCAGAGTCTGCAAACGGATCCATCGGCCAGGATGCCAGAAGGAGACTCCATTTC
>NW_008396577.1:0-238 GCF_000622305.1 Nannospalax galili
GTTGCTATTCTAATATCTGATGAAATAAGCTTCAAGTTAAAATTAATCAGAAGAAATAAAGAAGGTCACTATATTCTAAACAAGGGAACAATCAGCCAGGAAAACATAACAATCATGAATATATATGCACCAAACTCTGGTGCACTCAGTTTCATAAAAAACAATGCTATCTGGGGCTGGAGAGATGACTCAGCAGTTAAGAGCACTAGCCACTCTTGCAGAGGACCTGAGCTCGGTT
>NW_008396578.1:0-238 GCF_000622305.1 Nannospalax galili
AAAGGTAGAAGCAGAGGTCTCCTGTACTAGTCCATCTTCTGAGAAGGGATCAGTGTTAACAACTTCTAAACCAGAATACCAAAGAAAGCATGGAGGAACCGTGGGGGAGGACTGTGTGTGTACACAAGAGATGACAAGAGGGAAAGAGGACGGACTACAGGGAGACAGAAAGAGAACATACTACAGAGAGACACAAAGAGGACGGACTACAGGGAGACACAAAGAGAACGTACTACAG
>NW_008396579.1:0-239 GCF_000622305.1 Nannospalax galili
GTGAGCCTCATGCCCTTCCAGAGGAGCCAAGGACACAGCCCTGCAAGTGTAGACCTCCTCCCTCCTCCCCATGACTCGTTCTGATGTTCCGGTCACCGTGGTTGTGACTTGGCTCCTGGACAAACATGGATCAGTTGGTTGGCTTCCTTTATTGTCTCCATTTAAAAATCACACTGTCCGGTCAGCCTCTCCGAGAGGACACAGGAGTAGAACCCTAGCTGGGGGCACAAAGAGAACAG
>NW_008396580.1:0-239 GCF_000622305.1 Nannospalax galili
GCTCACTGTTCTGTCAGTGCTAAGACGGCCTACTGATGGCAGATCTACCTATAGAAAAGTGACCTACCAGGTTTCCACTCACCCTCCCCTGTCCCAGGACCTTCCCTGCCCAAGTAGACCTTAGCAACTTGTACAGAGAGAACAAGATCAAATCTGGCAGGAAGCACAGCTCCCATTTACTGCTGAGGTCCACAAATGGAGACACCCGCCTTGGAGAGCAGTGCCTGGGTTTGAAGAGA
>NW_008396581.1:0-239 GCF_000622305.1 Nannospalax galili
ACTAGCACTTGGGAAATACTTCCCTAGGCAGATATGTTTGAGCTGGGAAATTGTTTAATGGCATTTTTAGTTAAGATTTAATTTGAAATGCCTTTACTCATTTTCACAAGATGGAGCCTTTGATAGTGTAGTCTTGCACCCTGGGTACCTTTTTATACTTACAATTCAAAATGTGATTTTTCTCACTTTTGGAGCTAATCTCTTTAATAATTATAGTATTTTTGCATCTTCCTAGTCTG
>NW_008396582.1:0-239 GCF_000622305.1 Nannospalax galili
TTGTATATAAAGCAATTTGGAGTATATGAAAATGTTAAAATAAAAGCCCTAGATTCTTTATCTCTTTACTTCCTTGTTAGACTTTCCAAGTTCAACAGTTTCTAAAGAGCTTATAATTATTTCTGAACAAATTCGAAAGTATTATAATTATATACAGAAACTTCAAGAGAAAGCAAGAGTGTGAATCTGAGATTGCTGGGTTTGGTGTTGCTTTGTTTCATTTCTGTGGTACTGGGGAC
>NW_008396583.1:0-239 GCF_000622305.1 Nannospalax galili
TGTCCAACATCGTAGTTTTAACATTTCGACATTATTTTGGGTTATCTGTGCATGCAACAACTTTGATACCAAATCCCCAGGTAGGACCTCACTTGAAGGGTGAGGGGCGTGTTCCTCTGTGCACATCAGGCTCCAGTTGGACATTTGGGGTTTCCCTGGCCACCTTTACTTCCGACCAACTGCTTACGAACTTGGGGTCTACTGTTATAATTTGCTTTTCTGTTGCTGTGATAAACACC
>NW_008396584.1:0-239 GCF_000622305.1 Nannospalax galili
ATGGGTTATATATACCTTTCTGGTCTTCAGCTCTGGCACTTAGCACCTGTGCAAAGCACATGATTAACTGATCAGTTAATACCTTAAAAACTGTGTTGCCTCTTTTAAGTGCTGTCATTTAATATGCTTGAACACATTGTTTGTCGTCAATAAATGCTGTTTGAAATAAGTGACCTAGTATCCTCTTGTTCATTGGTGTTAGCACATATTTATTTTTGACATGGCAATAGATTTCATAG
>NW_008396585.1:0-239 GCF_000622305.1 Nannospalax galili
GTTAGAGCTTGTGTTAGGTCTAGGTATAGGAGAGGTCTGTAGCTAGGGCTTCCGCTAGGGTCAGGGAAAGTGTAGAGATAGGATTATGTCTAGGGTTAGGGTTAGGACTAGTTCTTGGGCAAGGTTTAGGTTAGAGTTATGATTAGCTTTAAGTTTTGGTTTAGGTTTAGGGTTAGGGTTACTTCTAATTTAGTGCTTGGAATAGGTTAGGATTAGGGCTCAGATTAGTGCTGTGACTA
>NW_008396586.1:0-238 GCF_000622305.1 Nannospalax galili
TTTTTTTTTCACAAATGCAATACATTGTTTTGTTTTGCTTTTGTTGTTTAGTTTTTAAAGATTTATTTACTTATTTCTTATGTGTATGAGTATTTTACCTGCATGTATTTATGTACCACATGTGGGCTGGTACCTTCAGAGGTCAGAAGAAAGCATCGGATCCCCTGAAACTGGAGTTACAGCCCACTGTTAGCCACCATGTGGGTGCTGGGAACCGAACCTGGGTCCTCTGCAAGAA
>NW_008396587.1:0-239 GCF_000622305.1 Nannospalax galili
AAAAATTTAATGTCTACTTTTTTCCCATATAATATTATGACTGCTGGTTTGTGTAGAATTTTGGTTACATTTATTCAAGTATGATTTGTATTCACTAAAGTTAGGCCATCCTACATATACACTTGTATGAATTTTTACATGCAGTCATAACCACTACTACAAAGATTAAGAAAATTACATCACCCAAGTATTACAGCTCCTGCCGTCACTCCCTGCCTCGGTATTTCCAGACTCTTGAA
>NW_008396588.1:0-239 GCF_000622305.1 Nannospalax galili
AATTGGATTGAGGTCCAGTACGTGGGTCCTGACTCAGGGGATCCAACAGCCCAGGCCGGAACTGGTCTCTGGCTCTAGGGAGCAGAGCGTGTTGAGTGGACGGGATCCAGTACTGCCTCCCTAGGGCTGGCAACGGTGCCAGGGCCCTCCTGAAGGCCAGGTGCGGCCCACACACCCAGGAGACTCCGCAGAACCTAGGGTAGTCGGGGCTTAGGAGCAAACGGGCCAAAGTCCATGTC
>NW_008396589.1:0-239 GCF_000622305.1 Nannospalax galili
TGACTTTAAAAGAATGGTGTTTGCCTGGATCCCACCCCTGGAGTTTTTTATTCCACTGGACTAGGGCACAGTATGATTTGTAAACACTCTCCAGCCCATTACCCTGTAGTACTTGCTCAGGTTTAAAAGGAATGTGATTCTGAGTTTCTACACATTCTAACAGCTAAGCTTGTTAATCTTACACTTTGATTTCCAAAGCACTTTCAAACATACACATCCTTCCATGGTGTACACACACA
>NW_008396590.1:0-239 GCF_000622305.1 Nannospalax galili
AATCCACAGTGTGCCATCAGAGTGCAGTAGTGTGTCTTTACAGTGCAGCAGCGTCATCGCCATGCTCAAAAAGCAATCACAATATCCACATGGGTCTTTACAATGCCCTAATGTGCTACTACAATGTTTCATGTGACATCACGGTGCTCCAGTGTGTCATCACTGTGCTCCAATATGTCATCAAGATTCTCGATGATTAATTCATAATTCTCCATTGTGCCATCACAATGTTCAGTATC
>NW_008396591.1:0-238 GCF_000622305.1 Nannospalax galili
CCTGCCCTCTTTGACATGAACATGGCCGTGTTGCCTGCCCTCTCTGCCATAGAGGTGGTCGTGTCACCTGCCCCATGTCATGTGGATAGGGTCGTGTCACCAGCCCTCTCTGACACGTAGATGGTCGTGTCACCTGCCCTCTCCAACGTCCAGATGGTTGTGTCACCTGCCCTCTCTGACCTGCAGATGGTCGTATCACCTGCCCTCTCTGATGTGCAGATGATCGTGTCACCTGCCC
>NW_008396592.1:0-239 GCF_000622305.1 Nannospalax galili
CTTGTCCCTACCTTCCACTATGGGGACCAGTGTGCAATGGGTCTCCAGGTGGCAGCAGAGCTGAGGGGATGTCAACAGCTGGCACCCAACATGGGGCTAGAGAGGGCCTCTCTGGGACATACAGGAGAAGGATGAGTACTCCCCAACAGAGGGACATCGGTTGCTAAGCCTTGGCCATCCCGGTTCTGCTTCCCCCTTTTTACTTTCGGTTTGTGCCTTCAGGAGGGACTGTTCAAGAT
>NW_008396593.1:0-239 GCF_000622305.1 Nannospalax galili
AGCTTGGGGTGGGGAGGGTTAAACTTCTGAATACTGGTCATAAAAACCAGGCGATCACATATTTCTTTAAGTACAGTATATAGAATCGTTCCCGCTACTCTATACAGATCCTATAGAGAGGTAATCTCAAGACCTTTTGAAATGTAGGTATATTACACATACAAACACATATCCTCTTTAACACTAGAAAAATAAATCAGTATTCATCAAAATTCAACTGGCAATGTAAAAACGTCCTG
>NW_008396594.1:0-239 GCF_000622305.1 Nannospalax galili
ACTCCCAAAATAGCAGAGGCTATTGCCATCACCCTTGATTACATGCCAGAAAGGTAAGACCCTATTTTGAAGACAGAGCATACTTTGGACAAAGGACTTAGAGAAGTGGTGCTGGAACTGACTTAGAAGCCTTTTACCTGAAATCTAGCTTTCATAGATCTAGAGGATACTATGCAAACTGCTAAGGGAGAAAACCAATCAACGGTCCAACCCATCTGTAAAGCCTAATAACCACAATG
>NW_008396595.1:0-238 GCF_000622305.1 Nannospalax galili
AGGGGACACTGAGCACCGTGTTTGCATATTGAGCATGTTGACGACACAAAGCATCATTGTAATGACACAATGCAACATTGTGATAGAACATTGAGTATTCTGATGGCACAATGGAACATTGTGAAATCATGCTGTAACATTTTTATGGCATATTGAAGCTATATAATGTCACATGGGGCTATAGTGTTGGAACATTGGAGCACCGTGATGTCATTTTGGAGCACTGTGATGTCACAAT
>NW_008396596.1:0-238 GCF_000622305.1 Nannospalax galili
CACATGGTCGTGTGACCTGTCAACTTTGACGTGCACATGGTCGTGTCACCTACCCGAACTGACGCCCACATGGTCAAGTCACCAGCCCCCTCTGACGTGCACATGGTGGTGTAAGCTGACCCATCTGACGTGCAAATGGTTGTGCCACCTGCTCCCCCTGATGTGCAGATGGTCGTGTCACTTGCTGTCTCTGATGTGCACATGGTCGTTTCACTTGTCCTTTCTGATGTGCACATGG
>NW_008396597.1:0-239 GCF_000622305.1 Nannospalax galili
AAAAAATAAAATATTCATTCATGTATGCAAATTTACTGTGCCTACTGTGTATAAAGTGCTGTTCCAAGGTCATAAGAGGAATAGCAATAAACCTAACAGGAAAAACAAATAACTGTTCATATTATAAAGTTTACAACACGTAAAATACACAACAGGCTAAATGACGGCAGGGGCCTCATCTATTTTTGGAAAAGGACAAAATAACTGGTTGGTACAGTAAGGACACAAGGGGACAGGCT
>NW_008396598.1:0-238 GCF_000622305.1 Nannospalax galili
GAGGCAGAGGCAGGTGGATCTCTGTGAGTTCAAGGCAAGCCTGGTCTACAGGGAGATTGTCTCAAAAAGACTAAAAAAAAAAAAAAACCAAAAAACCATAATCCCAGAAATGTTTCCTGGAATTAAATATCATCTACCAATTGCTTTTCAATGAAAGTGCTCAATTCTAGAGAAGTCAGGAAGACATAAATGTCAATAGGCACATTTCAGAAAATCCTAGCTAAGGACTAGGAAACAG
>NW_008396599.1:0-239 GCF_000622305.1 Nannospalax galili
ATGGTGCCATCACAGTGTTAAAATATGACTTTACCGTGTTCCATTTTGATATCATAGTGCTCCAATGTGACATGCTAGTTCTCCAGTGTGCCAAAACTATCTCCCTGTGTCCTTATATTGCTCCAATAAGCCATCATAATGTCCCAGTAGGAATTCTAATGTTCCAATGTGACATCACAGTGCTCCAATGTAAAAATTGTATCACCTCATGTGCTTATATTGCTCCAATGTTCCATGAC
>NW_008396600.1:0-239 GCF_000622305.1 Nannospalax galili
TTGAGCTAGAGTGCTCACTTCAGCAGCACATATACTCAAATTGGAATGATATAGAGAAGATTAGCATGGCCCTTGTGCAAGGATGGCACAGAAATTCGTGAAGTGTTCCATATTTTTCAAGTGGTTCATCCAGAAGCCTCAATTTTAGTGTAATTTTGTTTCCATCATTAAAAATAAGGAAAAAAGATGACTAATCCTCAGGCTCTTGGGGCAAGTCTATAGCACAGCTCTCCGCGCTG
>NW_008396601.1:0-238 GCF_000622305.1 Nannospalax galili
CAGGCAATACACTCATACACATAAAATAAAAGTATAAATAAAAATGCTTCTTGTCATTGATCAACAGGAAGAATGACCCAATTCCCACAAGTAATGATCTAATAATGTTTGAAATGGTTCTTCCTCCTCATATGTCAGCATCTGGATAGGACAGGCTGTCCATCAGTACCCCACACTCTGTATAAGGTAGTCATTTCCTCCATAGCTAACACAAACTCACTCCTGGAATAGAGGTGGC
>NW_008396602.1:0-239 GCF_000622305.1 Nannospalax galili
CTTTTCCTATTACCTCTTTGAAATATTCTGTTAGTCAAAAAACCAAAAAAAACAAAACAAAAAAAACCCCCCAAAACCTCAAGAACTGCACAAGCTCGGACAACTCAAGTGTGTGGGCAGAGCCAAGTGACCATCATGTTCTCACAGCTTCTTTTGGATGAGCCAGAGGTGTTATAAGGCCAGGCGTCTGGCTGATCATGGCACCCTCCAAAGACAGTGGCTTCCTATGACAGCTGCTT
>NW_008396603.1:0-239 GCF_000622305.1 Nannospalax galili
CTCAACAAATACAAAAAAAATTGAAATAATTCCATGCATTCTGTCAGACCATAATGCAATAAAGCTCAAAATCAACACTGGGCAAAGCCCTAGTTACAACAGAAACTCATAGCGATTAAACAACACACTCCTAAACAAAGAGTGGGTCAAAGGAGAAATTAAGGAAGAAATAAGAGAATTCCTGGAAGTCAATGAAAAGGACAATACGACACAACACAACCTCTGGGACACATTAAAAG
>NW_008396604.1:0-239 GCF_000622305.1 Nannospalax galili
TTCACAACAGCTGCCGAGGAGCTAATGCAACTGAATGCCACACACCCCTGTTCCATGTTCATTTCTGTTCTACTGGTATTTTCTGGCCGTTTTATTGATGTATAGTAGAAATTGAGGGTTAATGTGTCATAATTTCAGCTCTGAGGTCATACCATGAGGACCCACATCTAGACCAGAGTAGGCTTCAGAGTCATCCCAAGTATTCTAGTCTCTACTCTGGATGCAGAAAATACATGAAT
>NW_008396605.1:0-239 GCF_000622305.1 Nannospalax galili
AGGAACTAACAATAAACCAGAAAACTCACTGCTTGAATGCACAAGAATATCTACAACACAGGCAGCTCTAAATTGATTCTCATACTTCTGAGAACCACAGCCAAATGTTTACAGAACACTGAATAATAATAATAATAATAATATGGCTAGAATATAACAATTCAACAAAATAAGATGAGCATAGTAACATTATCTCCATGTCATGTCTGCTTAGGAAGTCAATGTGTTTCATTAAAAAC
>NW_008396606.1:0-239 GCF_000622305.1 Nannospalax galili
AACTCTCTCTTGCCAGGCTGGCCTCCATCTCATAGAGATTCACCTGCCTCTACCTCTCAAGTGCTGAGATTAAAGGCATGTGTCACCACGCCCGGCAGTGTCATTATATTTTAAAGCTATTTAGCAATAATGAAAATTTGTAGATAGTCATTGATTTGTTCTAAGAATAGGGACAGAGCAAAAGTCCCGCATTTTAGATAGCATTCCCTCATTTTCCATTCATTATAACTCAGTGACCC
>NW_008396607.1:0-239 GCF_000622305.1 Nannospalax galili
ATCTGCATATCAGACAGGGCAGGTGACATGACAATCTGCTCGTCAGAGGGGGCAGGCAACATGGCCATCTGTACGTCTGAGGGGCCAGGCGACACGAATATCTTCACATCAGAGGGTGCAGGTTACACAGCCATCTGCACGTCAGAGGTGGCAGGTGACACGAATATCTGCATGTCTGAGAGGGCAGGTGACACGACCATCAGTATGTCAGTGTCGGCAGGTGGCACAACCATCTGCAT
>NW_008396608.1:0-239 GCF_000622305.1 Nannospalax galili
TACATCTCAGCTAAACTTTGAGAGCTCCCTCCTGCTAGTGGCCTACCAGCTGTCTGTGCACCTGGTTCACCAAGATGGCAATTTCCCTCTTTTGTTTTTGCAGTGTCCTCTGCACTTTCCAAAGTCCTCAGTGCTTCCTGGTGTTCTTAGCACTTCCCAGTTTTCTCGGTGTTGGTCCTAAGCCCCACCCCCCATGCAATTGAAGCTGACTGATTGGGTGCGAGGAGTGACTGTCTTGG
>NW_008396609.1:0-239 GCF_000622305.1 Nannospalax galili
TCCTGGAACTGAAGTTACAGATGACTGTTTGCTACCATATGGGTGCTGGGAACTGAGCCTGAGTCCCCTGGAAGGGAAGCAAGTGCTCTTAACCCCTGAGCCATCTCTCCAGCCCTAAGAAAGGATACTTTTTCAAGATATGGTGTTGGAATAGTTGAGTATCCATGTCTAAGACAGTCCTAATTCTTACAACTTATATAAAGCTATGAAATGGACATAAATGAAATGCAAAGTCATAA
>NW_008396610.1:0-239 GCF_000622305.1 Nannospalax galili
AACATTGTGAAGTCATATTGTAACATTGTGATGACACAATGGAGCATTGTGATGTCACATTGGAGATTTGTGATAACACATTGGAGCCTTGTGATGTCACGTTGGGGGTATTGTGATGGGACATTGAACACCACGTTTGCATGTTGAGCATGGGGAAGACACAATAGATCATTGTAATGACACAATGACGCATTGTGATGGCACAATGGAACATTGTGAAGTCATACTGTAACATTGTG
>NW_008396611.1:0-239 GCF_000622305.1 Nannospalax galili
TGTCCCTTAACCTAGAGTGGTCAGCTGCCAATAGTTCCTCAGCTAAGGAACTAGCTGAGGGCCTCAACTAACTTTCTGATGGAAATATTCCAAAACCCTAAGACATCAGTTTATTCTTAAGACATTTCCTTTATATTTAGTAAAGGTAAGAAAATTTAAGCTCTAAGAACCTTATTCACAGGTTAAACCCTCCTACTATATATTGATATAATTGAGGGTACTTTCAAAAATAATCTTTG
>NW_008396612.1:0-239 GCF_000622305.1 Nannospalax galili
CCAGCCTGGTCTACATAGTGAGTTCTAGGCCAGCTGGGGCTACAGGGAGCCACTGTCTCAAAAAACAAAAAACAAAAAAAAAATATTTACAGTCCTTAATTTTCTCTACTTTGGGCTTACAAGAACAGAAAGAATTAGCTAAGGAGAACCAACATTGTAACTGACTAAGAATGTCTTAAGAGAAAGTATCTACATAATATGATTTCAAGAACATGCATAAATTGAACTATATTTTACAT
>NW_008396613.1:0-239 GCF_000622305.1 Nannospalax galili
ATTTTGTTTCTTAATCCATTTAACCAGCTCTGTCTTTTGACTGGGGAGTTTACTCCAGTGATATTTAGATTATTTATTGGAAGACGTGCATTTGGTCCTTGTTTTTTTATTTTGTTTGCCTTCTTTGTCTAATTTTGTGTTTCCACAGTTATGCCTTTATTTAACTTCTTTCTGTTGCATCCTGGGTTTAGTTGTTCCTTTCTTCATCTCTTTGTATTTCTTCAAGAATTCTCTGAAAG
>NW_008396614.1:0-239 GCF_000622305.1 Nannospalax galili
TTTTGTGCCAGTACCATGTTGTTTTTATGACTAAAGCTCTGTAATACAGTTCAAAATCTGGTCATTTAGAACTGGGAATAATTTGGTCCAGGCTCTTCTGGCTTTTATAGTTTGCACTGAAAAGCCAGGTATAATTCTGATGGATTTTCCTTTATTTGTGACGTGTTGTTTTTCTTTTACAGCTTTCAGTGTTCTCTCTTTGTTCTGTATGTTTAATGTTTTTACTATGATGTGCCATG
>NW_008396615.1:0-239 GCF_000622305.1 Nannospalax galili
TAGAAGCCTATGTATAGCTTGGGGAGAAAGATGAAAATGGGCGTGTAAGTCCCTAGCTTGTTGAATTATGGTGGAGTCTAGGGTAGTGCTCAGGACCAGTTTGTCAATGGTGGCACTGCTCTCTGCCAGAAGCCCCGGAAGATTGGTATGAGAGCTCAAGTGTTGAATATGCCAAGGGGCAGAGCGCTGCTCGAGTAATAGCTGTAATGAGGAGAGCAACAAATCAAGGGGACTCTGGC
>NW_008396616.1:0-239 GCF_000622305.1 Nannospalax galili
GGAAATACAGTAGTGATCTAACCATAATAAACTGGTTAAAATGGAAGAAAACGGGAGGGATTGTCAGGAGTTTAGGTCTAGTAATTGTTTATAAGAGAAATGAAAGATACTCTTTCTGATAATTTGACAAATGTAAACTTAATTATGTTAATAGTTTTTACTAGGCACAAACATGGGGTATATAGAATTACAGGCAATAATACTGTATTAATTATTTCAAAATTTTAGAAAAAGGGATG
>NW_008396617.1:0-239 GCF_000622305.1 Nannospalax galili
ATGAAAATAATTAGCTGCTTGTATGCAAATTTGACAGCAACATGCTTTATATTGCTTATAGTAAAATGATGAGCATAAATTACTTCAGCTAATAGTGACATAGATAGATAATCCTTCGTTTGTTTGCCTGGAGTGTGCATTACAGGAAATTTCACAATGGTTTCCATCATCCATTGAATTCCAGAAATGTCCTCACACTGTTTCTAATATTCAATAAACTCTTCTCATACTGTTTGTGT
>NW_008396618.1:0-239 GCF_000622305.1 Nannospalax galili
CACATAAGGGCTGATCCACCCTGAACTCAGACCCCAGGCTTCAGGTCATCCAGTCGCCTGTCCCAGAGACACTGTGTGAGCATATGGCCGAAGGTGTCACAGCCTTCGGAAGTCCCTCACTAAGCACAAGACTTTTGGATCTGATACGCCTTTTCATGTCGGGGCGGTTTATGTCCGAGGGGCTCACAGTCCTTGTTTGCTTCATTTGTGCCCTCTTGGTAATCACCCTTGCCTTTTAC
>NW_008396619.1:0-239 GCF_000622305.1 Nannospalax galili
GTTCATGTTCACACTGTTTAGGTTAAGGGTTAGGATTAGGTTTAGCGTAAGATTTGGGAGTTTGGTTATCAGCAGATTTGCGTCTAAGTTATATATTTAGGGTTAGTATTAAGTTAAGAGTTAGGGGTAGATTTATGGTTAGAGTTACATGAAGGGTTAGTTCTAGTTTTAGGGTTAGGGTTAAGGTCAAGTTTAGGACTGGGGTTATGTGTAGGGTTTGGCTTAGTCTTAGGTATAGG
>NW_008396620.1:0-239 GCF_000622305.1 Nannospalax galili
AGTGGGTCAGTAGGTCCTGGGCTTATTGGGAAGGACAGGTGCACTCAAGGATGAATAGGAAAGTGGTCCCCAACCTTACAATCATGAGGTCTCTCCCCCCCTTTGGCTTCACCCCACTTGGGAATGCTTGAGACATCTGTTCAGCTCAAGGAGACATCAGGGCCAGAGAAATGGATGTTGCTGGCCACCACTGAGCCATGAGGGCATTACATTCCCTCTGCTGACCCAGGGAGGGAGGG
>NW_008396621.1:0-239 GCF_000622305.1 Nannospalax galili
AAGATTGGATCAGACCCAGGCACCTGGAAATTGTAGGTGAAGGAATTTTGGTGGAGAAACGAAACTCACAGATTCAAATCAGACTGTCTTAGCTGGCCACTGCAAAATAGCATAGACTGGAGGGACATAAACAACAGACAGCTATTTCATAAGCTCTGGCAGCTGGAAGTCTGAGGTCAGGATACCAACATGGTCAGGCTCTCTCTGGCTGCCTAGTTGTGTGCTCACATAGCCTTTCC
>NW_008396622.1:0-239 GCF_000622305.1 Nannospalax galili
TTTTCCTTCTGTCCTAGGGATAAAGGACTATGCTTGGGGTATTGTACAGATTCGTGCAGCCTGCATGCTGTGGGCTTGGGGTTCCAGCTGACCACTGAGTCTTTTTCTTTTCATTTTTCCTCTCTTCAGACAGGGTCTCATGTAGCCTAGCCTGGCCTCAAACTTGCTATGTAGCTTAGACTGGCCTTGAACTCTTAATCTTCCTGCCTCAGCTTCCCAAGTGTTTGGATGACAGGTAT
>NW_008396623.1:0-237 GCF_000622305.1 Nannospalax galili
TGTGGACCAGGCTGGGCTCAATCTCACAGAGATCTGCCTGCCTCTGCTTCCAGAGGGCTGGGATTAAAGGTGTGCATGACCATGCCTGGTGTAGTCAGAAGAATGTTCGGTTTATTCGAGCGGGATGCCACATCCCCCACTTCTTGCTAGCCTAGGAGAGAAATGTGTAGATAGGCGCATGTGCAAACACAAATGGTGTGTGTGTGTGTGTGTGTGTGTGTGTGTGTGTGTGTGTGT
>NW_008396624.1:0-239 GCF_000622305.1 Nannospalax galili
ACAATGTTACATTTTGACATCACAATGCTCCAATATTTCAACCTTATTGCCTCATGTGTTATTATACTGCTCCATAGTGCGATCAAAATATTACATAATGATCTCACAATGTTCCATTGTGACAATACAATGCTCCAATGTACTAACACTATCTCCCCATTTTCCACAATATTGTTCCAATGTGACAACACAATGTAACAATATTACTTCACAATCTGATGTCACAAAACTGCAATTTG
>NW_008396625.1:0-239 GCF_000622305.1 Nannospalax galili
TTACACACCTCACATCATCCTCCAGTGATCACCTGCTTTTGCAACAGCTTACTGTATTAGCAGAATTAACACATATCTACTGTCTATGATGAAAATGTTAGCTCATGAGTTCCAGTGTCTGACAGTCTAGAGAACTGCAGTTGAAGGAAGCATTGTTGTTTTATTCCTGACTCTGTTCTACTCAAGTGGAAGGGATACTTTTTTCAGAGATCAATAAGATATTTTCTAGGAAATGCAAA
>NW_008396626.1:0-239 GCF_000622305.1 Nannospalax galili
ATTAAGATTGTTCTCAGGGGAACCCTGAGTTAGCTCTTTAAAGAGGATTGCCATAAAAGAACAAGTCTGTACTCCTGGCACTGAGATGCCATCCACCTTGAGGCCATTACTAGAGCTGAGCATATGCGGATGCTAAGCCCCTGAATTCCAGCTTGTGAATTTCTTCTAGAAAGAAGCCCACCTCAATCATTTCTTAAAGCCACAGAAGACTAACAAGTAATACACTCTCTGTTGGAATA
>NW_008396627.1:0-239 GCF_000622305.1 Nannospalax galili
GTCATACACTGAGTTGAAACAGCCTAGGTTCCTCTTTCTTCCCCTCTCCTAAATGGCACAAGAAATGGGTTGATGGGAATGTGATTTCATAGGAAAGCACGGTACCGATGAATTCCAGTATATTTTCAATTGAAAATGAAATAATTCTTAATTTTTTTGACAGACATTGCCTTCATGTATTCAGGTCGGGTTTGCAGAATTCTAGGTTATAGTGCCACTGTTTTTAGATGCAATGTCTG
>NW_008396628.1:0-239 GCF_000622305.1 Nannospalax galili
ACTCTTGCTTCTTGGCTGGTGAGCGTCTCCATCCAGACTCCTGGGTAAGGAACATCTTCCCTTACCGTGTTCCCATAATTTCCCATCATTCTGCCTCAGTAGGTCTCTTCGGGGATTTCTTCTCTTCTAGCTTTCATAAAGGGGGACCTGGATTTACAACCCCCCCCAAACCACTTATACCTTATCAGCCAGCCCTGGGTTTCACCTCTATCCTCCTGCTCAGTCAGGTCACAATTCCA
>NW_008396629.1:0-239 GCF_000622305.1 Nannospalax galili
CCGCAACTGTGATTTCTGGTATAGTCATTTCTACCACCGCAGTTACCTTCATGCCTTCACGCCTTCAGGCCCCAAACTGAGTTTGAGCTGGACTCTGGCAGGTGACCCAGAGACAGGGACCTGAAGATGGGTAAGTCCAGAAACTTTCGCTTTTTGAGGTAACAGGGATCTTAATAATACGGGTGCTACAGGCCCCCCGGTGTAAGATAAGGCTGGGTCAGAAAGTGAGTAATAATGGG
>NW_008396630.1:0-239 GCF_000622305.1 Nannospalax galili
TTACAATCACCCATCTGCCTATTCTAGGATGTGTCCTGAGCTGTGTGAGTAGGGGGTTAATTTTACACGTATTTATTGGGACTGGAGTAATCATGGTCACTTATTGTCTGGATTTTGACAAGCTGTGACTTTCTGCAACCATCCTCATCTGTTGAAAAAAGGGACTACTTTGATGAGTGTTAGAACTGTGCTTATGTATGGGTGTAAGGAAAGGTTTTAAGAAGAAAGATGTGTTAGTT
>NW_008396631.1:0-239 GCF_000622305.1 Nannospalax galili
CACACACACACACACACACACACAGAGTATCAATCAACCCAGTATAGTTAGAAAAAATTTAAGACAGCTACTAGAAAAAATAAAGGTGAGGAAAGAGGGGGAGGAAGGACCAGACCTTGTGTAGTGGTGAATGGCTTTAATTGCAGCAGCTGGGAGGCAGAGAGAGTTGGATCTCTGTGACATCAAGACCAGTGTGGTCAACATAGCAAGTTTTAAGACAACTGGGGCACCAGGGAGAC
>NW_008396632.1:0-239 GCF_000622305.1 Nannospalax galili
GTGATATAATTTCTGTTAAGTTTTACGTGTATAGTAAACGTACATATATAGGCAGGTGTGGTGGTGTATGCCTTTACTCCTAGCAATTGGGAGGCAGAGAGAAAAAATATTTCTGTGAGACCGAGACCAGCCAGGGATACAAAATGAAACCCCATCTCAAAAAAAAAAGGATTGTATATCTGTTTGTTCATGGAAAAGACCACCACCTTGGGTATAAGTTACAAAGTTTGTATGTAGAG
>NW_008396633.1:0-239 GCF_000622305.1 Nannospalax galili
ATTATGGGAGTGACCAATTACTATCTAACTGGAATTTATGTCTGCTTCATAGGATGAAGCCTATACCTGATATTCTTATCAAGCTTAGGAACTTGAGCCTAGATGGGTCACAGCACATAAAGGAGAAACTAATACTAGTGTGCTGCTACTCAAACTACTAATAGTGTTCTACATGTTGAATTGACTCGTAATGCCTTGTTGTTATACCTGTAGAATAATGAGTCCCAGCTTATACCAGA
>NW_008396634.1:0-239 GCF_000622305.1 Nannospalax galili
TGTTTGGTGTTTTATATGCTTCTTGTATTTGTATGGACATGTCTTTCTTTAGTTTTGGAAAATTTTCTTCCACAATTCTGTTGAAGATCTGGTCCATGCGATTATCTTAGGATTCTTCTCCTTCCTGTATGCCTATTATTCATAAGTTTGGTCTTTTTATCGTGTCACACAATTCCTTCATATTCAATTTGTGTTTTCTTAAATTTTTCATCATCTTTGCTTGAGTGGTCTAGTTCATC
>NW_008396635.1:0-239 GCF_000622305.1 Nannospalax galili
GGCGGGCTCTCATGGCTTTCACTCCCAAGCTATTCCTGTTCCAACTCTTAACACGTGTGCTCTGTTCACAGAGAATCCGATGGTGAAAAGATTTCTGGACTGGGACAAGACCCTGAAGGCGTCTGACAAGGTGAGGTGTTCTGGGCGGGGCTGAGCTCTGCTCCACACTCAAGCTAGGACGGGGACACTAAACCTACAGTCCTCTGTCCTTCCGTGGCTCCACCTGACGCCACAGTCCT
>NW_008396636.1:0-239 GCF_000622305.1 Nannospalax galili
TTTTTGAGTAAGTATGCTGGAAAAGGAGTGAATATAATGTAAGAAACATATCCAATATAGCACCAAACATGAGCTTCTGGGCAGAGATGGAAGGAGATAAAATCCCCATTGTAGTCCTCCCAGTGTCCAGTCATAGACCTTGGTGTCTTGTGTCCCTGAGAAGAGTGAAATGCTGTACATGTTGATGTGGCAGATTTTGACAAATGGCAACCAGGGTTTCTGGAATCTTTTTATGATTT
>NW_008396637.1:0-239 GCF_000622305.1 Nannospalax galili
TGACTTTCATCTAGTTCTGCAAAATGAACTGTGTAAAGAAATGCATTTAGTTTCTTATATATAAAAACAAATCTCAGTTTTCAAATTTATAATAAGTAAATTCTCTTAAATATAAAAACAAACCTCCTCGGGTTTCAAACTTATATCACTGTGATTTCTCTTATTTTCATAAAGTCCTAAGTTACCATGTTATAGCTGACATGAAAATAAGGAGAGTCTTATGAGTGGATAGTTTGGAA
>NW_008396638.1:0-239 GCF_000622305.1 Nannospalax galili
TTTCATCTCTGATTTTGTTGATTTGGAGTTGCCCTTTCTTTCTTTTGATTAACTGGGCTAAGGGTCTGTTTATCTTGCTAGCTTTTCAAAGAACTAGATCTTAGATTCATTAATTCTTTGTATTGCTTTCTTTGTTTTTATTTCATTGATTTCTGCTCTGATTTTTGTTATTTCTTCTCTTCTGCTGCGTTTGGGTTTTATTTGTTCTCATCTTTCCAGAGTCTTGAGTTGGAATGTTG
>NW_008396639.1:0-239 GCF_000622305.1 Nannospalax galili
CAGCCAAGGCGCCATCTTTGGCTGGCTCGGCCGTGCTCGCTTCCCACACATTGTGACATCACAATGCTCCAATGTGAAATCACAGTGTTCCAATGTGCGAACACTAACCCCACATGTGCGATTATATTGCTCAAATGTGCCATCACAATGTTATTATATGACTTCTCAATGTTGCATTGTGCCATCAAAACTCACCTATATGCCATCACAATGCTCATTGTGCCAACATCATGCGAAAT
>NW_008396640.1:0-239 GCF_000622305.1 Nannospalax galili
AACCTGTACAGGTCAGTCTCTCATAGACACTCTCCAGGTGCATGTCTTTCTTTCTCTTAGTCATTCTGCTTGCACGCTGCTTATACAATTGCATATGATAAATGAAACTGTTCCTAGGTACATGCCTTTGTCTTAGGAGTCTATGTACTGCTAACACAAGTACATGTGATTAATGAAACCATGATTATTGAAACTGCGTGGTTCAGAGGAACTTGTGATTTTGTGCAATATTTCTATAG
>NW_008396641.1:0-239 GCF_000622305.1 Nannospalax galili
CCCCTTTCTTCTCACATGCTGGGGACAAGCGCTGATGGATAGAAATCTGAAGCATACTGACTTAAGAAAAAGTTACCAATGAAAGTTGTGATTTGGTGTTCTCAAGGACAGACGTGCCTTCCCCTGTCCTATCCAAATCTTTAAGTTGAAGCTTTGTGTGTTTGGCAAAAAGGCAAGGCAAGGCCTATCCTGGGGATGCAGCTCAGTGGCCCAGCATGGATGCCTAGATGTCCCAGGCT
>NW_008396642.1:0-239 GCF_000622305.1 Nannospalax galili
CCTACAAGGTATGTTACTTGCTAAAATTAGCTCACCCAGTAAACTGTAGAACGAGAATTGGATCCCAGGCCAGCTTATTGAATACCAAAGTCCTTACTAAGAAACAGATGAAACAGGTGCTTGGGAGAGTTGTTTGAACACTAATTCAGCAAAGCTCTGAAGAACGTAAGTAGGTCGACTTACATTGGAACAGTGATGATTTCCTCAGATACCTGACATCAGCAAGCTCCGGCCCTGTG
>NW_008396643.1:0-239 GCF_000622305.1 Nannospalax galili
CCCTATAAATTGAAAATATTTTGCAACTCCAGAGTATTATGATAAAAAACAATGTTATCATGTAAGAATTAATTACATAGAATATTATTTTAAATTATTTTATTTCTAAGAAAATGCATATTGACATTTTTGTAAGTAGAATAATATTTTTAGGAAACTGTTATTTTCCCAGTATTGTAGGTTTTGAAGACTATATAGAATTTGTTAGATTAGAAAGGATATAAAATTATGCTGTTGGA
>NW_008396644.1:0-239 GCF_000622305.1 Nannospalax galili
TTGCAGGCCAGATGGGGCTGCAGGGAGACCCTGTCTCAAAAAGAAACTAATGACTAATTAACTAAATAAATATTTGAAGCAAAAAAAAATTTAAGAATGTGAAGAGTAAGTCATGCCCAATTCAAGAATGACGGCTATATCACTATGTCCAAGGAGACAAAAAACAGAATTACACAATTACAAGCATATGTGTGTGTGTGTCTGTGTGTGTCTGTGTACGCGCGTGTGCGCATGCTCGC
>NW_008396645.1:0-239 GCF_000622305.1 Nannospalax galili
GTGGGGAAAGTGGACTAGGGAGTCACTCGGATCAGTTAACAGAACCCAGGCACTAGACTTCGTTATTGGGAAGTGTTCTTGTTAGCAGCTATAAATGGTGCTTCTAAGCATCCCTGAGATGTCAGGGAATTGAATGCTCACTCCAGAGCATCGATAGTCTCATCAGCCTCAAAACAAAAGCAACATGTCTGCTTCATATCACACATTCTTAGCCTCAAATGAGAACATTGTTGGCAGTG
>NW_008396646.1:0-228 GCF_000622305.1 Nannospalax galili
CATCAGGAAACTAAAGAGTTTCTATCAAAGCAAACAACACTACCATTCAAGCGAAGAGGGAACCTTCATAACCGGAAAACATTTTTTACCAGTTATATATCTGAGAAAGAATCAGTGTCTACAATGTATAAAAAACTCAAAGACCTAAAAAAAAAACCCAACTCCATTAAAATGGGGAATGGGAATAAGCACAGAATTCAAAAAAAAAAAAAAAAAAAAAAAAAAAAA
>NW_008396647.1:0-239 GCF_000622305.1 Nannospalax galili
TCACACCTACATCCCACCATTTAACTATAGATAGGACAAATTACCTAAGGTTTTTAAAGTCCCCCTGCCACAACCAAGGAGAAAATTCTATCTTTCCTAGACATTGCAGGGTACCCATGCATCTGGATTCCTAACTTTGCCATCTTTACAAAACTGCTCCAGGAAGCTTCCAAAGGGAACTCCCCTGAATCTGTTGACCCCTTAGAGCCCATTCCACAACTACAAATACTCTTTTTTTT
>NW_008396648.1:0-239 GCF_000622305.1 Nannospalax galili
TTCTCCCTTTGAGAGACAGCTCTTAGCCTGCTATTGGGCGTTAGTAGAAACTGAACATCTGACAATGGGCCACCAAGTCACCAGGAGACCGGAGCTGCTCATCATGAGCTGGGTGTTATCTGATCCCCCAGCCATAAAGTAGGCCATGCATAGCAATAATCCATTATCCAATGGAAGTGATATATACATGATCAGGCTTGAGCAGGCCCAGAGGGCACAAGCAAGTTATATGAAGAAGT
>NW_008396649.1:0-239 GCF_000622305.1 Nannospalax galili
TGGGACCAGTAAGGATCGATGATAAGTCATTATATATGGAGGCTCAATTTCAACCTTTTTTTTTCCGGTTCTATTTTTGTAAGCTGTTTTACGTAGCAGGGCACAGAACCAGGCTCTCTATGGATCTGAAATCCCTTCCATAGACAGGGGGGAACCTAAGCAGCTTTCTGAATTGTCCCAAGGGCAGCCCCCCCCCCAACTCCCAGAAAGCGCCATGGATGCTATGAAACCAATCCTGT
>NW_008396650.1:0-239 GCF_000622305.1 Nannospalax galili
CCAATGTGCTCAGGTGCCTTTGGAGGCCAGAAAAGAGTGTCAGATCCCCTGGAGATAGAGTTACAGGCATCTATGACATGAGTGTTGGAAACTGAACTCATATTCTCTGCAAGAGCAGCAAGTGCTATTAACTTCAGAGTCATCTCTCCAGTCCCTCTAATGAGAATATCTTGTAAAATGATTAACATATTACAGACATCACAGTGGCACTGAGATTTCCCATCATGCCTATGCTCATG
>NW_008396651.1:0-239 GCF_000622305.1 Nannospalax galili
GGCCAATTTTAGGACACTTTGCACTTCCGAATCCCCCTCAAACCCCACATAAGGATTTCCCACTAGACCCTCCATAGAATCCTGCACTTCCCTTAATGCCATTTGTCATCAGACTGTTCTTAACGGAGCATGAGGGATGGACATGCAGCGCCCGTCTGAGCTGCTCTCGAGGCATGGTTCCAGCACTCGTGTGAGCTGTGTCAGTGTTTGCTGCTGCAGCCAAGCCTGTCCTTGGCTTT
>NW_008396652.1:0-239 GCF_000622305.1 Nannospalax galili
CATGAGTCACCATGCTATGGATGATTTTTATGTAGGGATAAAGACCAAGAGGCCTACTGAAAAGTAGAACTTTAAGGATCTGGGTACTTGTGGGGAAATGCTGTCCAGAGAACTGGGCTGAAGTGACTGTTGTCATAGTACTCATTCAGCCACATAGAATGTACTAGGCAGGAAGAAAGGACAATACAGATGCATGCCAACCTGTTCATGTCTCTTTCTGTATAGCAGGTTTGCCTAGA
>NW_008396653.1:0-239 GCF_000622305.1 Nannospalax galili
GACTTCATTCTTCTAATGAAGAATTCACTAATGAATTAATTCACTCACTTTGTACTCTTAAGGATGGACTTCAGGACCCTGGACATGCTAGGCAAGCATGCTACATGGGCCCTAAAACAGAAACCTGAACAAATTTTTTTCTTAGTGCTGAGGATCAAACCCAGGGTCTCATAAACTGTGCAAGTACCGTTATTGAGCTTACAAAGCAGCCTGATTGGTTTCATTTTGCTTTATGAATT
>NW_008396654.1:0-239 GCF_000622305.1 Nannospalax galili
GAGAAAAGTCTAGGATCAAAAACAAGAAAAATGCCATGTTCACTTAGTGGCGATAACTCCAACCTGAAGGTGCTGTAGGGGAAGCTGGTAGCACCTGAAATCCATCTTCTGAAATCCATTCACTGAGTCATCTTGTACCTTAGAAGATGTGGAGACCAGGTCTGGCCTTCAGCTATGAATGGTAATGCGAGCAGTTGTGCAGTGCTAGGAAACTTCTGGCTGCTGCTGCTGCTGCTGCT
>NW_008396655.1:0-239 GCF_000622305.1 Nannospalax galili
TGTGAAGTGGTTGGCTCTCTCACCACATGGAGACCAGGGATTGAATACAGGTCATCAGGTTTGGAAGTAAGTGCTGTACCCACTGAGACATCTCACTGGTCTGATGGCTGGTTCTTTAATTAAATAGTTTTTCTTTTCCTAGTATCAATTAATTTGTGCATTAGTTATCAAATAAATAAGATAATAAGAATTATGAAATGCTTAAAATTATATTCATAATTCAATATTATATCACTCTA
>NW_008396656.1:0-239 GCF_000622305.1 Nannospalax galili
GTCAGAGAGGGCAGGTGAAACGACCATGTGCACATGAGAGAGGGCAGGTGTCATGACCATCTTCACATCAGAGAGAGCAGGTGACACGACCAACATTCTGGCAGAGTGGGCAGGTGGCATGACAATCTGCACATCAAAGAGGGCAGGTGACATGACCATCTGCATGTCAGAGGGGGTAGGTGACATGACCATCTGCACGTCAAAGGGGCAGGTCACACGACCATCTTTATGGCAGAGAG
>NW_008396657.1:0-239 GCF_000622305.1 Nannospalax galili
CAGTTGCAGCTCTATTGCTCCAAATCCTGTGTCTGAAGTATGTTCTGTCTCCAGCAGTAAGGTCTTACCTTTAACTTCTGTAAAGCTATCAAGGGCTATGGCAATAGCTTGTATAATTTTAGGAGTCTCTTGGACCACCCTGTCCAACAGCTCAAAGGAAATTGTCTCCTGTCTGGCACTGTTTCTTGTTATATAGCCTTTAGCTAAATACATGGACTCATTAGAGATAATGTATGTAT
>NW_008396658.1:0-239 GCF_000622305.1 Nannospalax galili
CTGGTCACACCATACATCTGATAAGCTATTGCTTTTCTCTGAGTCTCACTCAATCTCAGCCTTATCCCTTTTAGAGCTTTTCATATCAATACTATGCTTCCTCAGGTATGTCTGCCTCCTGCTTAACTGCTATCTCCAAACATTACACAGAAAACTCAGCATAACAAGGCCCTAACCTTGACTGACATGTGTATTCTCTGACTTTCTGATGGGGAATCCTGTGACATTCATGTTTTAAC
>NW_008396659.1:0-237 GCF_000622305.1 Nannospalax galili
CACAGAGATCTGCCTCCCTCTGCCTCCTGAGTGCTGGGATTAAAGGTGTGCCCCACCACACCCGGCTAACAATTGATATGATAACTTTTAATTAAAAGTAAATTTAGAAAAGAAGAGCTATCATCTACAGGTTTATTGTAATATTAAAAATTTCTAGGTCAGGTATGGTGGGGCACACCTTTAACACCCTCTCTATTTCTCTCTCTCTCTCTCTCTCTCTCTCTCTCTCTCTCTCTC
>NW_008396660.1:0-239 GCF_000622305.1 Nannospalax galili
GTTAATTACCACAGGGAATCTTGCCATCACTGCACAATAAGGACTGTGTTCTAAGAACCATCGTTAGTGGCTTATGAGGATGCCCACATTGTAGATAAAAGAGAACTTAACCCTTCTATTTAAAAAAAAAATGGTATTTTGTTCATCTGAAGACTTCCTAAAATCTTTTGTAGAAGTGAATATTTGAATGAACCATCAGTAATAACATGATTTGGAAAAGGTAGCAAGAGAAAGCTTCA
>NW_008396661.1:0-239 GCF_000622305.1 Nannospalax galili
TAAACTCTTCCTTCTATAAATTGCTTGGGTTAGTGTTTCTATCACAGCAACCGAAAAGTGATTAATACAGTACATAAAATGGAGTAAAAATTGAAATTTGACTAAGTGGGAGATGAAATTGTTAATTTCTCTTTAGAAAATAAGAGAATATTTTGTAATTAAAATAGTAGACTATAAAAAATAAAACCAAACCAAACAAACCCGGGGTTGGAGTGATGGCTCGGTGGTTAAGAACACTG
>NW_008396662.1:0-238 GCF_000622305.1 Nannospalax galili
CCCCCTCTGACGTGCAGATGATCATGTCTCCTGCCCCCTCAGATGTACAGATGATCGTGGCACCTGCCCGCTCTGATGTGCAGATGGTTGTGTTACCTGCCCTGTCTGCCATAAAGATGGTCGTGTCACTTGCCCCCTCTGACAAACAGATATTCCTGCCACGTGTCCCCTCTGACGTGCAGATGGTCGTGTCTCTGCCCCTCTGACGTTCACATGGTCGTGTCACCTGCCCCCTCTG
>NW_008396663.1:0-239 GCF_000622305.1 Nannospalax galili
GAAGAGGTTACCCAGCTTGTGGATAGGGAATCAGGATGCAGACCACTCTGGTTTCTTCCATGCTGAACAGGGACACAGGGCGAAGCAATTGGGGTACCCCTTTAGTGAATCTAAGAGACTCCCAAATTGCATAGCTCACCTGTAGGGTGAAAAAGAAAGTCCTTGACTGGTGAATGGAAGATGTCAATGAGAAGTAAAGGCAAGAATAATTAGCATTACAAGTTCTAGAAAGGGAACTA
>NW_008396664.1:0-239 GCF_000622305.1 Nannospalax galili
ACTGCTCTTGCAGAGGACCCGCTTTTGAATCCCAGCACCCACATGATGATTACCTACATGCAGGCATAATATTCATAAACATAAAAATAATAAATATTAAAAAAGACTTCTATTGCCATGAGGAACTTAAAATTCTATTTTATACTCTGATTTATAGGCTTTAATAGCTCTTGAGTTTTATGCCTTAAAATGCTATCCTCAACTGAAAAAAAGAGTCTTCTAGTTTTTAAGAACTAAAT
>NW_008396665.1:0-239 GCF_000622305.1 Nannospalax galili
CTGGATGGAACTTGGCATGTGTGGGAGAATACATGAGGTCAGGTAGGGGGTGGGGGTAGCATAGAAGTGAGAGGGGGTCTAAATTTGATTAAGAACTGTTGAATGAAATGTACTAAAGCTCAATAAAAATTTGTAAAATGTTTGACTTACATGACAACACATTCAAAATTAATTTATCAAGGGATTTGATTTACATAATGCAAAGTGAACAAGTGAAAAGGTACATAAATTTTAAAAAA
>NW_008396666.1:0-239 GCF_000622305.1 Nannospalax galili
AAGACTAAAGCTGGGCATGGTGACACACATCCTCAATCCCAGCACTTGGGAAGCAGGTCCTGCAGATCTCTGTGAGCTCGAGGCCAGCCTAGTCCACCCAGCAAGCTCCAGGCCATCTGGGGTCACAGAGAGACCCTGTCCCAAAAAGAACAAAACAAAACAGAATCAAAGACGAAAGGATTTGCCAGCATGGGGTCAACTTTGGTGAAATAATAAAGGTTTTCATTAGCTCTGTTTTT
>NW_008396667.1:0-239 GCF_000622305.1 Nannospalax galili
CTACTTTAAACATGTGTCCTCTGAGATATCCTTTAAGCATCCATTCTACTCAGAAATATTTACTTTTTATTTTATTTTATGTGTATGTGTCTTGCCTGCATGTATGTAAGTGCATCCATGTCTGTCAGTGCTTGTAGAGGTCAGAAGAGGGTATTGGATTCCCTGGAACCGAAGTTACAGATTATTGATAGCTGCCATATGGGTGCTGGAAATCGAACCCAGGTCCTCTGCAAGAGCAG
>NW_008396668.1:0-239 GCF_000622305.1 Nannospalax galili
GTAAAATGGGATCGGTAAATACGAAAGGCTCCTTCTCGTTCCACACTTCTCCCAAAGTGAACTGCCGACCAGCTCATCCAAACACGGACAGGGTTTCGCCAGTGTGATTTCCTCAGTTCTCTTCATTCACCGTAGTCATCACTGCCTCCAAGTTCTGCCTCACTCTTTGATCGAGGTGTGCAAGACAATCATTGGTTAGATTGTGGTAGCAAGAGAGATATTCTTTTAGAGAATCACCA
>NW_008396669.1:0-239 GCF_000622305.1 Nannospalax galili
CTGGGTGATGGAGGTGTGCCCTGCTCCTCCCTGGGCCTCAGTTTCCTCTTACGCACTGTCCCCTCAGCCCCTTAGGCTGCACAGAGCCGTAGAGAGCCAGGCTCCCATGTCAAGCCTGAGAGATAGATTTGCAAGACAGGGGGACATCTGATTCTCACTGGAGGGTAGGAGGGGGAGCTCCTGCTGCCGGAGCTGCTTGTCCAGAATGTGCCAGAGAGGCCAGGTGCTGTGTATTAGAT
>NW_008396670.1:0-239 GCF_000622305.1 Nannospalax galili
TAATCCCAGCACTCCTAAGGCAAGAGACAGAACTGGCTGGAAGCTTGGGGGCCAGCTAGCCTGGAGTACACAGAGCAACAGAAATAATTGGAGGGTGGCTCAACAAGGTAGAAGGAGAGACCCAACTTCCAAAACTTTTCCTCTAAACTTCTTCCATAGCATGCACACGCCTGCACTCCCCCTGCCACACAAATGGTATATCTTTTTTTCTTTTCTTTCTTTTTTTTTTTTTTTTTTTT
>NW_008396671.1:0-239 GCF_000622305.1 Nannospalax galili
AAAGCCAGCCCCCCCCCCCCAAGCACAGGGCTCCTCCAGGGTCACAGTGGATATAGGACATGTCCAAATTGCCAAGGGCACCTGCTGCTTCGGGGAGGCCAAGGGATTTGGCCACGGGCAGCTCTTCTCTCATCTCGCCAGAGCCTCCCTGGAGTCAGGGTACCATCCTCATTCCATTACAAACACTCGCTACCATGCACAGCTCAGCTCTCTTAGATCTGAAGTTTTCAACGATAATA
>NW_008396672.1:0-239 GCF_000622305.1 Nannospalax galili
CTCTGAGCTTTCTCACCAGGCTTCTAGTTCTCATCCAGGATGGGAAGTGTGGGCTCTACAAAGTCACTTTCAGCTGAATGAGTCCCAGACTGCAGACTTACTGAGCAGAGCTACCCCAGGCTGCCCAGGACCCCAGGGAGAAAGCCATGGTTGTGTTGTAGCCACCAAATTGCTTTAAACAAAACATTATCACAGGGAAAGCAAACCAACATGTCATCATCTGAATCATTCAGAAATCA
>NW_008396673.1:0-239 GCF_000622305.1 Nannospalax galili
CCAGCTCAGACTCTGGAACCATCCTGGAAGGGGCCTGTATCCTGAGATCCTTACTACACCTACAACAGTGAAAGAGCAGGGATCTCCTCATGGATCCATCACACAGTTAAAGAAAAGGACAAAAGAAACTGGAAAATGGATGGTCACTCGTACCTCCAACCCCTTAAAGATAAGACTGACAGGAATTCCCTGATTGCTACAACTGTGCTTTGGATTCTTTACCTCCCAGGGGAATTACT
>NW_008396674.1:0-239 GCF_000622305.1 Nannospalax galili
GCCTGGTCTTGCTCAAACCTGGCCTTGCTCAAGCCTTATCAATTGGTCACTCCCTGGACTGAGAGAGCCTGTTTGTGGAGCCCACCTATCTCCTTTAGTGCTATAGATAACTCACCCACCTGCCCGAGCAAATAATCTTGAGATTTGAGAAAAAAGACCCTCAAGAATGTAGGAGCCTAGGCCCGAGACAACAGCGCAGGCGTGCCCTGCTTCCTGTTGATGAGCAGGAAGGCGCAGTT
>NW_008396675.1:0-239 GCF_000622305.1 Nannospalax galili
TTCTCCTTCTTAGAAATTGCTTTCACATCCGCCTGCATCCCTCGGTATCTGATGAGCATTCTCACTGGAGACAGAACAATTCCCTACAATGCTTGTGCAGCCCAGGTTTTCTTCTTTTTTCTATTATTAATCACAGAGTTTTACCTCCTGGCTGCCATGTCCTATGACCGCTATGTTGCCATCTGCAAACCTCTGCATTACCCAGTCATCATGAACAGCAAAGTGTGCCACCTGCTTGT
>NW_008396676.1:0-239 GCF_000622305.1 Nannospalax galili
ACCCATTTGCATCTTCTGAATCAAATACTATAGCCACCTATTGCTTGTTCAGAAATATTTACTTGTGCTCTTTTAACAGATTATCCCTTATATTTGACTTATTTTTTTCAAAAGGAATAATTCTTCCATAACTGAGATAATGCATTAGTATTTTAGATAATACACAGACTGTTTTAAAATAATTTATAGTATTTCCCTAGTATATGAAGGGAAAATAATAAGAGGATTAATTTAATATT
>NW_008396677.1:0-239 GCF_000622305.1 Nannospalax galili
TCAGCTCCATCTCTTCTTCTCCTGTGCTCACAACATGCAGTGTCTTCAGCACCATGGCCTTACTGACCTTTCTAGTGTACAACTGACATTAATGAGAATGGCCTTGGTGAATTTGAGGACCTCTAGGACCGGTCTCTGACCAAGATCTCATAGGGGGTAACCCACCCCGGTACTGTAGATTTTAATAGTTGTATAGTTTGGGAGCCTCTGTTTTTATCTTACCAAACCATAAAACTCCC
>NW_008396678.1:0-239 GCF_000622305.1 Nannospalax galili
TAAATGCTGTTGTTAAAGAATGTCTTTTCATTTGTTTGTTTTGGAGACAGGGTCTCCCTGTAGTCCTAGCTGGCCTGAAACTTGCTATGTAGCCCAGGCTGGACTTGAACTATCATAGATTTGCCTGCCTCTGCCTCCCTAGTGCTTGGACTAAAGACATGTGCCACCATGGCAAGCATGTTTTAAAGGTATTTTATTACTATTTTTATTTTTATGTGTATGAGTGTATTGCTTGTATC
>NW_008396679.1:0-239 GCF_000622305.1 Nannospalax galili
AATGTGATGTCAGATTGGAGAATTGTGAGGGGACAATGGAACATTGAGGAGCCGTAATATAACATTGTGAAGGCATATTGGAGCAATATAATGGCACATGGGGCGATTGTGTTGGCCCATTTGGGAATTGTGATGAAACATTGGAGCATTGTGAAGTCATATTGTAACATTGTGATGGCACATTTGTCCAATATTATGGCACATGGGGCGATACTGTTGGCACATTGGAGCATTGTGAT
>NW_008396680.1:0-239 GCF_000622305.1 Nannospalax galili
TTTCACAGTGAATATTATTATGACACACTGAGGCATTGTGATGGCACAATGGACATAGTAATGGCCCATTGTAGCATTGACATGACACATTTTGGATTTGAGATGGCACCCTGAGCACTGTGTTATCAAATTGGAGCATTGGGATAACACATTGGAGCACTGTGCTGCAACAGCAGAGATCTGTGATAACATATTATGGCATTGTGATGGCAGAGTGAGCATTGACATGACACAATTTG
>NW_008396681.1:0-239 GCF_000622305.1 Nannospalax galili
GACACGAACATCTGCATGTCAGAGAACGCAGGTGATACGACCATCAGCATGTTAGAGGGAGCAGGTGACACGACGATCTGCACGTCAGAGTGGACAGGTGACAAGACCATGTTCACGTCAGAGGGGAAAGGTGACACGTCCATCTACTTGGCAGAGAGGGCAGGTGAGATGACCATGTGCATTTCAAACAGGGCAGGTGACACAACCATGTGCAAGACTGAGAGGGCAGGTGACAAGAC
>NW_008396682.1:0-238 GCF_000622305.1 Nannospalax galili
CACACAGTCGTGTCTCCTGCCCCCTCTGACATGCACATGGTCGTGTCACCTCCCACTCTGACATGCACATGGTTGTGTCTCCTGCCCTCTTTGTCATTCACATGGCCGTGTCGCCTGCCCCCTCTGACGTGCAGATGGTCGTGTGACCTGCTCCCTCTGACATGCACATGTTCGTATAACCTGCCCCCTCTGACGTGCACATGGTCATGTCACCTGCCCTCTTTATCGTGCACATGGT
>NW_008396683.1:0-239 GCF_000622305.1 Nannospalax galili
ATCCTTTGTGTGAGTAACCCATGGACAGAATATGATCAGTACGTGCCATCAGCATCTCGGGAGTTCCAAACACTGTGTTTTCATATTAGTTTCCACTCAAGGTGAGATAGTGTATACAACTGACTGACTTTCTTTATACTGCCTTTCCATTGGCTGCCTATTCAGCCCATGGTTTTCCAATGGTGAATGAATTCATTGTGCCCTCTTTCCTCTGCTGCACATTGGTATTCAGTTCTGGT
>NW_008396684.1:0-239 GCF_000622305.1 Nannospalax galili
GAGTGACTCGATTCTTAGTGAGGAGTGTCTGCACTGGCCTCCCATGGCTTCGCTGGGGCTTCTGCATCCCAGGAGATACTAAATTCCCTCTCTTAGATTTATCAGTTGCATACTAATGACCAATGCTCCCTCTCCTCTTAGTCAGAGAAAATTCTCTCATTGTAAAAGACTTATGGAATGATGTTAAACCATTCTGACAATCTCTTCTTTCTAATATGTTAACAAGAATAATCTTGGGG
>NW_008396685.1:0-239 GCF_000622305.1 Nannospalax galili
TCATAGGAATGACACAATGGTGCATTGTGATGTCAGAATGATGGCACAATGAAACATTGTGAATTCATATTTTCACACTGAGATGGCACATTGGAGCCATATAATGGCACATTTGTATATAATGTTGGAAGATTGTAGCATTGTGGTCTCACAGTAGAACATTGTGATGTCACATTGGGGGATTGTGGGTTGGACATTGATCACTGTGTTTGAATACTGAGCATGGTGACAACACCCTA
>NW_008396686.1:0-239 GCF_000622305.1 Nannospalax galili
ATTTGGGCATTGTGATGACACATTGAGCATGTTGATGACACATTGTTGCACCATGATGACACATTGCTACACTCTTGTGGCACACTGAGATGCAAAATGGAGTGTTTTGAAGATATATTGGAGCATTGTTGTTTGATATTGTAGCACTGTAATGTCTCCCTGACCATTGTGACGTCACATTGGAGCACTGTGATGATATATTGGTGCATTGTAATGGCACACTTAGCATTGTGGTGACA
>NW_008396687.1:0-239 GCF_000622305.1 Nannospalax galili
ACCAGCTCTTAAAGAGACTGGGGTGGCATGGAGGAGTCGGGCTGCAACAGCCAGGGTGAATTCTGGCCTCTGCCCCATCCCACTCAGGCGGACTGCGCGGGCAAGCTTCTCAGGGCAGAGCCCAGTGAGTCAGGTCTGGGTCCCTTCCCCATTGAGAGCCAGAGACTGCAGTTTGAGAGGCGAGGGAAAGGCAGGGCTCCTTGAGGCTCCCATCCCTGTCCTCCACACCAAACTACTGA
>NW_008396688.1:0-239 GCF_000622305.1 Nannospalax galili
TTTTTAAAATTATTATACCACAAACTTTTCTAATCGGGAAGCACATGAATTAAGCTTGCCTAGGATTGCTGACATTGAATTTGATAACAGTGGCGTCAGTTTTAGCATCTATCAACTTCCTAACTCTCGCATACTGTCTTAATTAGCTTTCTGTTGCTGCAGTAAACACCATGACCAGAAACAGCCTGGGGAGGAAAGGGTTGATTTCACCCTACACATCCTAATCACAGTCCATCCTT
>NW_008396689.1:0-239 GCF_000622305.1 Nannospalax galili
ACCATCTCTCTAGACCCTGCCTTTATTTTTCTGTCTATCTCATTTACTTTTGCTCAATCACCTGCATAACTCTGCATTTAAATATGATAATCACTCAAGGAGAGGAATATTTGCTAAAAACCAGGGATTCCTAACTTAATCTTATCCTCCTTCAAGGCTGAAGGCACAAAGATAAGAGGAACTGAAGTATCTTGCCATCAGCTTTTACAACATCTTCTACCAGATACCACCCCCAAAGC
>NW_008396690.1:0-239 GCF_000622305.1 Nannospalax galili
AATTTAAGAATCCATATTTAGCATACAGTAAGAAATTTCATTTTTGTAGAGGTATGACAGAGATGGGGTTTTCTCTAGGATCTGTGACTTCTCCAGTCATATCTATTTGGCTATGTTTACAATGCCATCTATGAGTTCTCTCCTACTGAGAGGTCTTTAAGTTCAATTAGATACCTGTTGGTGACCCCCAATATAAAAGTACCACATAGTCACATAGTCTATTGTGCTTGTCATTTTTG
>NW_008396691.1:0-239 GCF_000622305.1 Nannospalax galili
TGTGCCATCACAATCCCCCAATGTGTCATCACAGTGATTCAATGTGCCAGCACAATGTTCAGCATGCCTTCACAGTGCACCAATATGTCATAACACTTTTCAAAGCTCCATCACGGTAACTTTGTGTGTGATACAATGCTATAGTGTGAAATCACAATCACCCAATGTGTCATCACAGTGATTCAATATGTCAGCACGATGTTCAGTGTGCCCTCACAATGCACCAATACGTCATAACA
>NW_008396692.1:0-239 GCF_000622305.1 Nannospalax galili
AGCTGGGCTCCCCAAAGGAAAACTAGCTAGTTCGTAACCTGACCATTAGCATTTGCCATCATACTGATTGAAATGTGTCTCCTTTAAAGGCACAAATATGCCAACTACTTTTGGACATTTGGCAGGAGGGTACGACGGCCAGTATTATGGGTATCTTTGGAGTGAAGTCTTCTCCATGGACATGTTTTATAGCTGTTTTAAAAAAGAAGGGATCATGAATCCAGAGGTATTGTATTTTT
>NW_008396693.1:0-239 GCF_000622305.1 Nannospalax galili
ATATAATTCAGATATTATCAGACTTACATATCATTTTAAAAAATACAGAAACGTGATTTGAGAATGTTGAATCTACATCAAAAACTTAGAGGATGGTTGTGGAGTTGGAAGATATCTATGTGTAGTTAGAGACACAAACATCCACTGTTACATCTCTGCACAATGCCAGTGAGAGACTGGGGGGTGCAGGCTCAGTAGGTAAAGTAGGTAAAGGTTAAGGACTTGAGTTTGCATCCCCA
>NW_008396694.1:0-239 GCF_000622305.1 Nannospalax galili
GGACGTGCAGTTGGTCGTGTCACCTTCCCCCTCTGACATGCATACTTTCGTGTCCCCTGCCTCCTCTGAGGTGCACATGTTTGTGTCACCTGAACCCTCTGACTTGCACATGGTCATATCAACTGCCCCCCTGACATGCAGATGGTCGTATCACCTGCCCCCTCTCACGTGCTAATGGTCGTATCACCTGCCCCTTCTGACGTGCAGATGGTCATGTCATCTACCCCCTCTGACGTGCA
>NW_008396695.1:0-239 GCF_000622305.1 Nannospalax galili
ACTATGTCCATTTCTCATTGGGTTTCTAGGGCATCACTTTTCCCTCTTGGTTTCTTAGCCCCCTGAGATTCACTCATCTCTACTCTTTTTTTTCTCCCATCTGGCCTCCCTTCTTCCTCTCCTCCTAGTCACAGGGCCCCCATTATTCCCACCCTCCCTGCAATACCTCTCCACTCCCACCATCTTTCCTCTTCTGACTTCCCTTCCTCCCCCACACCGTGGTCCCTTGCATGTCCCTC
>NW_008396696.1:0-239 GCF_000622305.1 Nannospalax galili
ACAAGTCTTTAGGTATATCCCAGAACCCAGTGTCAGTTTTAGGACTTCTACACTGAGAACCAGATGATATAATAGACCTCACTCCCTCTGGTAAAAAAAAAAACAAAAAACAAACAAACAAAAAAAAAAACCCTCCAATCTCTTCTGACTATAACAGGATGAAGATATATCTAGAATTCCCTGACAAAATTGTCTTGCTCAGGTCCCTGCACTACTCTGTATTTAAGATGAGTGTTTCC
>NW_008396697.1:0-239 GCF_000622305.1 Nannospalax galili
AAAAAAAAAACAAGTGATGGCAAATGCTTGTGAGGAATGTGGGAAAAAGGGAACACTTATTCATTGCTGGTGGGAGTGCAAACTGGTGCAGTCAGTGAGAGGATTCCTCAAAAAGTTAAAAACAGATATGCCACACGATCCAGCCATACCACTCGAGCATATATCCAAATCCTATCCAACTGTAGAATTACCTGCTTATCCATGCTTATTGCTGCTCTAGTTACAACAGCCAAGAAATA
>NW_008396698.1:0-239 GCF_000622305.1 Nannospalax galili
TAGGGAGAAGATGTAGGGTCAACATTTGTAAATTCATTAACATAGTTCAATCATGACAGTTTTTGAAGAATGAAGCAAGACCCCAATATATGAAATGCTTGTGGAACAACTAACAGGGCAGCAAGTGCATCATTAAATGCCACAATGTTTCCACAAAAAGGGCATTGTAGGTCAGAGAACAATGGAATCAGGATAAACTGGAGAGACTTTCTGTAGGAAAATGAAAGAATTTACCTAGA
>NW_008396699.1:0-239 GCF_000622305.1 Nannospalax galili
CTGCTCCTCAAAACAGCCTTTAATCAGGTGTGCACTTTAGCATTATATTAGACAATATAAAAAAGTGTCTTTTAATTTGGTAGAATGAAAAAGGTACATAAAGAAATTCCAATCATACAAGAGAAGAATGATTAAGGCAAAGAGGAGAAAAAAGAATGAAGAAATAGCATGAATAGTTAAAAAAGTATAAAACTTTTCAAACATACAAAATATTAATAAACTCATAAATTAAAATAAGG
>NW_008396700.1:0-239 GCF_000622305.1 Nannospalax galili
CCTACTGATAAATACACATGCAATAGCTGTACATGAGTGCATGTGCATAGCTGAAGATTATATAATAGGAAACAGTACCAGACAGAGAAACCTTCCTTCAAGTTCTTAGGGTAGTCTGAGAGATTCCCCCCCAAAACATAAACTATTGCAACAGCCCTTGATTGCCTCCCAGAATAGGTAATACCCTATTCTGAAGACAGGACATACTTTGGTCACAGGACTTGGAACCCTCTTCCCTG
>NW_008396701.1:0-239 GCF_000622305.1 Nannospalax galili
CAAAACCTTTCCAAGCTTTATGAGACCTTGTCTATGAGTGATTTAATATTTCATGTTACATTCCTCTGAATGTTTTACAGATGTGAAACCCATTTGAAAGATACCCAAAGAAGCAAATGTCGGCTATAGACAACTGTTGAGAAAATCTACAGTACCAGGGGTGGGTCACCCCCCTATGAGCTGTTGGTCAGAGAGAGACCTTTGAGGTCCTCCAATTCACCAAGGCTATTGCCATTAAT
>NW_008396702.1:0-239 GCF_000622305.1 Nannospalax galili
AGGGAGAGTTGGTCTTCTTTAAGGGCGTGATGCTAGCTAGATAAATTGACCAGTGTCGGTAGGGGTCTGACTGTTGCTGGGGAGCCATTGCTGATGGTCCAGTCGTGGAGGGTCTAGCAAGGGAGAAGCTGGTGGAGGTGAGGAAGGTCTTGGGAGGTGGTGCTTATGATGGGAAGAAACACCCCAGGGACTGTGCCAGTAGGTCAGCTTGTTTTAATATGGCAAAGTAGAAGTTTTTA
>NW_008396703.1:0-239 GCF_000622305.1 Nannospalax galili
TTATACAGAAAAGAGGGGCTAGTGGTATACCGGCGCAGGGTCCAGGGTGCACGTAAAGTTTGTTCCAGACAAAGACAAACGGAGCTTATATTACATGTCACATAGGTTGCTTAGCATGGGCAGAGGGTCATTTGTTCAAGACAAGGGAGTGTGTCAGAGCTTATTAACTAAGATGACTTAATTTTTTTTACACACATACTTGGTGTTATTGATTAGGCTGTTTTTCACCTCTAAAGCAA
>NW_008396704.1:0-239 GCF_000622305.1 Nannospalax galili
AAAAAAATTTATTTGAAAACATGGAGATAAACACTAGACTAAATGTTAAAAAAGTGGTTGTATCGGCAGCTACGTGAAGCCTCTCCCAAGGTCCCTGGCAGAGGTTTGGCAGGATAAAGCTGAGATCTCAGCAGACAGCCAGAGTGCCTGTTCTGGACACAGATGAAACCCAACTCAGTAATCGTAGAGGACTTCAATACCCCACTGTCTCCATTAGACAGGTCAACTGGAGAAAGAAT
>NW_008396705.1:0-239 GCF_000622305.1 Nannospalax galili
TTGCCGTGTCACCTGCCCCCTCTGACGTGAAGAGGTTCGTGTCTCCTGCCCCCTCTGACGTGCAGATAGTCGTGTCAACTTCCCCTCTAACTTACAGATGGTCATGTCACCTGCCACCTCTAACGTGCAGATGGTCGTGTCAACTTCCCTTCTGACGTGCAGATGATCGTGTCACCTGCCTCTTCGATGTGCACATGGTCATGTCACCTGTCATCTTTGATGTGCACATGGTGGTGTCA
>NW_008396706.1:0-239 GCF_000622305.1 Nannospalax galili
CCAGGGCAGGAACTCAAGTAGGAACCTACAGTCAGGAGCTGAAGCAGTGACCATGGAGGAGTGCTGCTTACTGGCTCGCTTCCCCTGGCCTGCTCAGCTACATTTCTTATACAGCCCAGGTCCACCTGCCTAGCGATGGCACCGCCATCCTGAGCAATTAAGAAAATGCCTCACGAACATGACCAATTACCAGTCTGATCTGAACAGTTCTACAGCTGAGGTCCCCTCTTCCCAGATGA
>NW_008396707.1:0-239 GCF_000622305.1 Nannospalax galili
GAAGGTTCTGAACTATATGCTTTAGAAATACAGACTTTGGATAGGAAATAGTAGGCATGACTTGTTTGAAAAAATGTAACTTAAGATATAAAAATTGGACTGACCAGATGGCTAAGTAGTTAAGAGCACTTGGTGCTTACTATCAATGTGTCTGAGTTTTGATTCCCAGCACCCATGTACTCCAAGGGATCTGATGTCCTCTTCTGACCTCTACAGGCACACACACACACACACACACA
>NW_008396708.1:0-239 GCF_000622305.1 Nannospalax galili
AAAAAAAAAAATCTAAGAAAAAGTTGCGCTTGCTCAGGTAAATAACACTCCACCCAAGCTCATGCAAGCAACCCTAATAAGAGTAGGTCACAACACAAGACATAAAAGTAGGAGATGGACTTGTTAGAAAAAAGAAGGGCTTTGGTGGGAACAGAAAGGGGACAAAAGGAGGTTATGGTGTTAGGGTCCGAGAGTTGGGAATAATTCCCACAGACACCAAGGAAAAATGCATAAAAATT
>NW_008396709.1:0-239 GCF_000622305.1 Nannospalax galili
AAAATAAAATAAAATAAGAGTTAGAAACGGAACTACCCTGAGTGGGTAGACAATCCTGCTCCCAGAAGATATGGATTATTAATTGAAAATCATAGCACAAGGAATGGAATACCTCCCTTGAGTTATTGATGATGGAGAACCCAGAAGCCTCCAAAATAGCACAGACTATTGTCTTTGCTTTGGATTACTCACAATAACTGCATTGTAAGTCCTTATCACTAAGAACATAACACACTTTT
>NW_008396710.1:0-239 GCF_000622305.1 Nannospalax galili
CCTCCTCTCTCCAGCCCATTGGACAGTGCTGCCCACACTCACAGCAGGTCTTTCTTTTACGGTTACTATTCCTTATAAATCCTTCCTAGAAGTTTCCCCAGACACACCCAGAAATGTGCTTCAACTTGAGAAGATTAACCATCACAATTTCAATTTGATAGCACTTCACTGAGAGGCTTTTCTTTTACATTTGTTATATTTCTTATTATTTATTTATTTATTTATTTATTTATTTATTA
>NW_008396711.1:0-239 GCF_000622305.1 Nannospalax galili
ACATAGATTTAAAGGCTTAATTGATAAAGGAGCTGATGTTACAATAATCAGAAAGGAGGAGGCATTGCCCCACTGGTATTGCAACCCTGGACCTCCCATATAGGGGGTTGGAGGTTTATAAAAACTCAATAGGTCCAACTCCCTGTGGTCTGGGCTGATCTGGATGGCAACACTGGAGCAACCAAGCCACTTTCAGCCACAGGACTTCCTCATAATTTGTGGGGAAGTGATATTCTTAC
>NW_008396712.1:0-239 GCF_000622305.1 Nannospalax galili
GTCATTCAGTATAAATGCATCCACTGGAGTCTAGTCAGCCCATCCAGTGGTGGTATGATCCATCACCCATTTCTCACCTCCCCTTTGAGTTCTTGTTGAATTGAGCTGACATGGGTCCAGTGCTCAATGCCACTGCTACCACAGGCTCATATGAGCAAGCCTCCACTGGCCTGGATCTTCAACCTCCTTTATGATCATGAACCAGCCCTGGCTCTTACAATCTTTCTACCTCCTTCTCC
>NW_008396713.1:0-239 GCF_000622305.1 Nannospalax galili
CCTTCTCGACCATTGTTGGCTTCTCTTGGAAGCATGGAGGAAATGATTCCTTTAGATTTTTAAAGAGACTTTAGATTTTTAAAGAGTTTTGAGACTGTTGGAAATTATGGCAACTTTAGCCAGGCGTGGCATCACATCCCTTTAATAACAGCACTAGGGAGACAGAGGCAGGTGAATCTTTGTGATTGAAGTCAGCCTGGTCTACATAGTGATTTCCAGGCTGGGCGTGGTGGCGCACG
>NW_008396714.1:0-239 GCF_000622305.1 Nannospalax galili
ATCACAATGCCCCAATGTGCCATCTCTGTGCTCAAGTATGTCTTCACAATGTTCCATTATCCCATCACAATGCTCAGTGTGCCATCACAATGTCCTACTGTGTCATCAAAGTGCTCCAATGTGCTATTACAATGTTTCATGTGTCATCTCAGTACTTAGTGTGCCATAATAATGCACCAATGTGTCACCACGGTGGCCCAATGTGACATCACAATGCTACAATGTGTTAAAGGTATACT
>NW_008396715.1:0-239 GCF_000622305.1 Nannospalax galili
ATATATTTAGTTATTTGTGTAGTGTGTGGGCATGCATACTACAGCACATGTAGTGTGAAGGTCAGAGGAAAACTTGCAGGAGGCGTCCATTCTCTCCTCCTACCTTGTAGTCCTGTGCATTAAACCCAGGTTGTGAGGCTTTGGGATAAGTGCCTTTACCAGCTGGACCATCTCACCAGTCTCAGACGATGCTTATAAATAAAAAATGAAAAAAAATGTTGGAAACATCCAAATAATTT
>NW_008396716.1:0-239 GCF_000622305.1 Nannospalax galili
TTTTTTTTTTTTCTTTTTAAGTAGCAATGGCAAGAATAAAAGAGGAGGGAAAGCTGTAAACAAAATATAATATAGTATCAAATGTACTATATGGAACCTATTTGGAATTGTGCTTTGACCTAATAAATTGTTTGTTTAATGACCTAATCAGACAAATTCAAATATTGACCATGACATGTGATAGGATTTGACAGTATGGTATGGCAGTGTGGTTATTTTTCACTCTAGAAATCCATATT
>NW_008396717.1:0-239 GCF_000622305.1 Nannospalax galili
GGCTTCCCAGAATTATATCATCCATACAAATATAGAATAAAACATCCGGCCGCCCCATCCGTGAGGCAAAAATGTGGGCTAGGTAAAATTGGCAAATGGGGGGACTATTGGCCATATCCTGGGGCAGGACAGTCCACTCAAATCTTAAATCCAGCTGACAAAAATTAGTTGAGGGTATGGAGAATGCGAATTTTTCTGTATCATCAGGGTGGAGGGGAATTGAGAAAAAGCAGTCCTTA
>NW_008396718.1:0-239 GCF_000622305.1 Nannospalax galili
AAGCTAATGAGAACACCATCTATTATTGAAAGGCCATGGTTTTCCTGTGGCGCTCCTAAGATTAACTGGAAAGAGTAAATATGCAGCTTCTTTCCCTAAACAAGAAACTATTTCTTCCACTGCTAGAAATGACATAACCAGTCTAAAGAAAAGCATGTTACTGAGAAGCATTAGTAAGTAAATTGTCCTTATTCAACCTGAGAGCTCCCAATGACTGGTTAAAAAGAAAAAGCAATGTT
>NW_008396719.1:0-239 GCF_000622305.1 Nannospalax galili
CTTAACCAGAATTTGACACAGGAGCTAGGGAAACCAACTTTATTAGATGTTCGTTTCTTATGTGCAAATATCATGGTTAAAATCCTACAATATAAAGAAGTTAAAGAGCTGTATTAACTATAAAGGCCACATGATGAAAAAAGTAAGGTGGATTTTTTTTTCAGAGATGATAGATAAAAACATGTCTCTTTGCTGTACTGTTTTGTTCACTGAGCCAGAGTCTCACTCTACAACTCATA
>NW_008396720.1:0-239 GCF_000622305.1 Nannospalax galili
TAATTAATTATGCTAATAAAAACATTTCTTCAAAAGCCACTGAACAGAGAACTCTTTCTCTTCAGAGGGCACACTTGAAGACAGTAGTCCTGTTTGTGTCTTGCTAGGTTTGGGAATTGTGACTGGTATGATCATAGTACTAACTTACTAGAGGCAGATTTGAAATTTTCACTTTAGATTGGGAAAGATCTGTGATCCTTTGTCATTCATTTTTGTCTATGGGCCTGAAAGGTTTTTTT